>NC_053489.1:600922720-601158287 GCF_905171775.1 Rana temporaria | reverse complement strand
CCTATTACATGAATGGGCTGCTGTGCCTGCGCAAATGTGGGCCTCCAAAACACATACATGTGAACCAGCCAGGCCCAAAATAAGCCCATCAAGCAGTTAAATACAGACAGTAATGCCATGTGCTCTGAGGCCTTACTCAGCCTGGACTGCAGGTCTGGTCTGTGATTTAAAGAGTTCCTCTATTTTACACATGGCATGGCATGGGGTCCCATGGTGCTAAAGCAGAATGGACAGACGGTGCTGTGACCCCCATGCCATGCCATGTGTAAAATAGAGGAACTTTTTAAAACACTGACCACACCTGCAGTGAATCATCAAATATTATAAAGACTTTGGGCACATTCTACAGAAAACTTCTATTTACAATATAGATTAGCAAACAGTGACATACCTTGAGGAGCAGGACATGAAGAAGTCAGCCTCGGGAAGAGCAAACTGGGGATGTTATAAAATCACATTCTAATTCACTTTTATATACAAGCAGCACCCAGTGGCAGAAAGGGAGAAGTGCACGTCTAAAGGGAAGCCAGGGGTGCTGTACATTTTAAAACACTGGAAGGGAAGCAGTACTGTCACTGGCTGCGTGCCGCTGATGATTTCAGCCTGATTTGTGGGCAGCACAGGGGCTTAACGGGCGGCAGGGCCGCCATCAGGAATTATGGGGCCACTTACACAGCTTCAGGCATGGGCCCCCTGGAGCAGAGAACCAGGATGGGGGGGGTGCTGCCGTCTAAAATTGAGAATCACGGGGGGCTGCCGCGAATTTAGAAGCGGGGGGCCCTTTACAAAAAAAGAAAGAAAGAAAGAAAAATTTATATAAAAAAAGGGGTGTAGCCATCCGGGGCCCTGGGGACCTCTGGGCCCTTTAATAAAAAGAAAAAAAGAAATAAAAAATATATATATAAATATATTTTAAAAAGGGGGTTGCCATCTGGGGCCCTGTGCCCTTTAATAAAAAATAAAAAAATATATATAAAAAATAAACATTTATAAAAAAAATAAAGGGTGTTTGCCACATAGGGCCCTGGGAACCTCTGAGCCCTTTAATAAAAAAATATATATATATAAAAAAAAGAAATAAAAAGAAAAAAAAGAAATAAAATCATATAAAAAAAAAATTTTTTTATAAAAAAAAAGGGGGGTTGCCATCCGGGGCCCTGGGGACCTCTGGGTCCTTTAATAATAATACTAATAATAACATTTATATTATATAATATATATATATATATATATATATATATATATATATATATATTTTATATATATATATATATATATATATATATATATAAATATTTTTTTTTATAAAAAAAAAAGGGGTTGTCATCCGGGGCCCTGGGGAACTACGGGCCCCTGGGGACCCCCAGACCTCTAAAAAAAAATTGGCCCTTTAATAAAAAATAAAATAAAAATATATTAAAAAAAAATATTTTTATTTTTTTCAAAGGGGGTTGCTTTGGGCCCCCAACAGTGACAGGGCCCAGGGCACCTGCCCCATTTGCCCTGCGGTAAAGACGGCCCTGGTTGCATGTTTTGAGTTGCAGAGGAGGTCTAGGGCTAGAATTATTGCTCTTGCTCTACCAATAGCAGCGATACCTCACGTGTGGTTTGAACACTGTTTTCATATGCGGGTGCTACTCACGTATGTATTCGCTTCTGCATGCAAGCTCGGCGGGACAGGTCTTGTTTATAAAAAAAAAAAAAGTTTTTCTTATTTATTTTACCTTTTATTTTTACACTGTTCTTTTTTTTTTTTTTTTTTTTAAATGTGTCATTTTTATTCCTATTACAAGGAATGTAAACATCCCTTGTAATAGGAAAAAAAAGCATGACAGGACCTCTTAAATATGAGATCTGAGGTCAAGAAGACCTCAGATTTCATATTTACACTAAAATTCAATCATTTTTTTTTTTCTTTTTTTATGTAATTTAAAAAAAAAGTCCACTTAAGAGCTATGGGCGGAAGTGACGTTTTGAAGTCGCTTCCGCCCTACAATGATATGGAGATGGGTGGGGGCCATCTTCCCCTCACTCGTCTCCATGTCAAGCAGGAGAATGGACGCGATCGCCTCCGCCGCTACTGGCAGGTAAGCGGTGAAGGGCACCGTAGAGGGGGGCCCCAGGAGGGGGGCCTCTCTCCAGCCGCAGATAAATGTGATCTTACGGCGAATCTGCCGCAGAGACCACTTTTATCTTGAAGCGGACTGCCCGCTCTTGAAGAAGATACTGGGGGTTATAATAGCTAGCTGCTACCATAACAACAGTATTCCTCTTCAAAGTACCGACGTAAAACGAAGTCCGGAAGTGGTTAAAGCTGAATGCTGAAAAAAAATATTTTTACACATGAAATATTTTTACAGCAATGAATTAAAGCTCCAGGAATTTTCTGTATTATAGGACAAGGTGAAGATCGTGACCGCTCCTCCTCTCCACCTTGTCCAATCAAAGAATGCCTTGTATTCACTGAAAAAATACAAGGCCTTATGTGAATGGAGGTGGTGCTGGGTGAACAATCCCATGTGATTAGTGTGCAGAGGGAAAGTCGCTCACACAGGACCTGCAAGATCGCTGCTATCGTTTTTGTAGTGCTAACTACTACAGTAATTGTCAACTTCCCCAGGAATCCCCCAGGTATGAGATATGCATACATATATTATATTGAGGGATCAGGACCTCCTTCCTCCTGATGGTGATCCCTCTAGTGGTAACTGAAGATCTATATTGAGGGATCAGGACCTCCTTTCTTCTGATGGTGATCCCTCTAGTGGTAACTGAAGATCTATATTGAGGGATCAGGACCTCCTTCCCCCTGATGGTGATCCCTCCAGTGATAACTAAAGATCTATATTGAGGGATCCGTACTTCCTTCCTCCTGATGTTGATCCCTCTAGTGATAACTAAAGATCTATATTAAGGGATCAGGACCTCCTTCCTCCCGATGGTGATCCCTCTAGTGATAACTAAAGATCTATATTGAGGGATCAGGTCCTCCTTCCTCCTGATGGTGATCCCTCTAGTGATAACTGAATATCTATATTGAGGGATCCGTACCTCCTTCCTCCTGATGTTGATCCCTCTAGTGATAACTAAAGATCTATATTGAGGGATCAGGACCTCCTTCCTCCCGATGGTGATCCCTCTAGTGATAACTAAAGATCTATATTGAGGGATCAGGTCCTCCTTCCTCCTGATGGTGATCCCCCTAGTTATAACTTTAAGGGGGGCATTTTTCCCATTGACCACCAGTATAAGGGGCATTTTTCCTATTGACCCATGATTAATTGGTTTTTGTAAGGGTTCCTCCAGACCTGAAAATTATTTATGGGGCTCCTCTAGGGTTAAAAGGTTGAGAAAGGCTGCCTCTAGTGATAACTGAAGATCTATATTAAGGGATCAGGACGTCCTTCCTCCTGATGTTGATCCCTCTAGTGATAACTGAAGATCTATATTGAGGGATCAGGACCTCTTTCCTCCCGATGGTGATCCCTCTAGTGATAACTGAAGATCTATATTGAGGGATCCGGACCTCCTTCCTCCTGATGGTGATACCTTTATTGATAACTGAAGATTTATATTGAGGGATCCGGACCTCCTTCCTCCTGATGGTGATCCCTCTACTGATAACTGAAGATCTATATTGAGGGATCCGGACCTCCTTCCTCCTGATGGTGATCCCTCTAGTGATAACTGAAGATCTATATTGAGGGATCCGGACCTCCTTCCTCCTGATGGTGATCCCTCTAGTGATAACTGAAGATCTATATTGAGGGATCCGGACCTCCTTCCTCCTGATGGTGATACCTTTATTGATAACTGAAGATCTATATTGAGGGATCAGGACCTCCTTCCTCCCGATGGTGATCCCTCTAGTGATAATTGAAGATCTATATTGAGGGATCCGGACCTCCTTCCTCCCGATGGTGATCCCTCTAGTGATAACTGAAGATCTATATTGAGGGATCCGGACCTCCTTCCTCCTGATGGTGATCCCTCTAGTGATAACTGAAGATCTATATTGAGGGATCCGGACCTCCTTCCCCCTGATGGTGATCCCTCTAGTGATAACTGAAGATCTATATTGGGGGATCAGGACCTCCTTTCTCTTGATGGTGATACCTTTATTGAAAACTGAAGATCTATATTGAGGAATCCGGACCTCCTTCTCCTGATGGTGATCCTCTAGTGATAACTGAAGATTTATATTGAGGGATCAGGACCTCCTTCTCCTGATGGTGATCCCTCTAGTCATAGTTGTGCACCCCAAAGCTTAAACACACACGCTTTTTCTGCAGCCTCAGCTGTACTGGACAGTGAATGAGTGGAAAGTGCTCTGTGCTGAGCAGCTTTCTGTCCATTTACAAACTGAAGCTTAAAGGGGTGGTTCCCCTAAAAATAAACTTTTGACATTGCATTTTCTATAATAATTACAATTAGAATCGGCTGGTTTTATGTAAAAAATACCTCCGTACGTAGCGTTTGGTATATTCGTTCCCACCGCCACTTCCGAAAAAATATTGCAACAACCACCATTTTATTCTCTAGGGTCTCTACAAAACATATATATATATATATATATATATATATATATATATATATATATACATGTAAATTAGAAAAGTTTAACCACTCGAACACTAAACCTTTTTTTGACATTTGTTGTTTTCAAGTTAAAAACATTTTTTTTTTTGCTAGAAATTAATTAGAACCCCCATATTTTATATATATATATATATATATATATATATATATATATATATATATATATATATATATATATATATATAATATCGGGGTTCTAAGTAATTTCTAGCAAAAAAAAAAATGTGGTTAAACTTTTCTAATTTACATGCAGAAGTATTGATGTAAAAGACAAATTGTTACAATTTTTAGACTTAACTGATAAAGAATGTTGTGATACTTGGCAGACTGGCCAGATTTTTTCTTCCTTTCTTTTGAAGACTGAGAGCACAGAGAATTCTCTGCATACAAAAGATTTAGAAATACTTTGTCAAGATCGCAGCGGGGAAAAAAATCACGATAACGATTCTTGGCGATTAATCGTGCAGCTCTACAGGTACATTTTACACAACTAATAGGAGGTGCAGCAGGGCCGGATTAAGAACATCATGGGCCTGGTGCTGAGGATTTTGGTGGGGATTTTTATAAAAAAAATAACAAAAAATTTAAATGCAAACAATTTTTTGTTATAACATATTAAATTAAATAGAGCGAGAGAGAAGATGCACATGAGAATGCGTGGGAATGACATCAACTCAGCCAGGCCAAGGTAATTTCCCCGAAAGGAAGACCGGGTGAAAATGGAAGGGCCCAAAATCATAGATGATAGGAGCTGCATTTTGACCAGTGGTTGGGTAGGTCTTCAGCTACCAACCCCCACCCCCCCCCCCAAGCCACGACCCTCAAATTCAATTGTTTTTGTTGTTGTTTTTTGTGATTTTTTGGGGGGGAAAATGGGCCTATCTTAAGGTAAGGGGCCTGGAGCTCCAGCTCCAATAGCCCCTATGTTAATCTGGCCCTGAGGTGTAGGGGCGTATCTACTGCAAGGCAAACAAGACGTTTGCCTTGGACGGCATTTTTTAGGAAGGGGGCGCCTGTACCCAGGGCCATACTACCACTAGGCAAACTAGTCAGCCACCTAAGGTGCACTGCTGCCTAGGGCGCATAGCCACTGGTGTTCCTACTGTCTTCTCTCTGCAGCAATCAACCAAGTCTCAGCATCAGCAGGCAGCCGCCACTCCATTCGCACATATTGTCAGAGGCGCAGTGACGGTGGAGGACTGTGTCTGTGTGCCGACTACCGAATGGATGGAAGCAAGCAAACATTCATTGATGGGTGCTGGTAGGCTGCATTAATGGGCGCTGGTGAGGCTTCATTGATGGGGGCTGGTGAGGCTGCATTGATGGGTGCTGGTGAGGCTGCATTTGATGGGTGCTGGTGAGGCTGCATTTGATGGGGGCTGGTGAGGCTGCATTTGATGGGGGATGGCGAGGCTCCATTGATGGGCGCTGGTGAGGCTCCATTGATGGGTGCTGGTGAGGCGGCATTGATGACGCTGGTGAGGCTGCATTTGATGGGCGCTGATGAAGCTGCATTTGATGGGCGCTGGTGAGGCTCCATTGATGTGACTGCGTTTGATGGCATGGCACAGCGGCTGCGTTTGATGGCATGGCACAGTGACTGCGTTTGATGACATGGCACAGTGGTGATAATTGATGGCACAGTGGCTGTGTTTGATAATTGATGGCATAGTGACTGCATTTGATGGCATGGCACAGTGGTGATAATTGATGGCACAGTGGCTGTGTTTGATGGCATGGCACAGTGACTGCATTTGATGGCATGGCACAGTGGTGCGAATTGATGGCATAGTAACTGCATTTGATGGCATGGCACAGCGTCTGCGTTTGATGGCATGGCACAGTGACTGCGTTTGATGACATGGCACAGCTGCTGCGTTTGATGGCATGGCACAGTGACTGCGTTTGATGACATGGCACAGTGGTGCGAATTGATGGCATAGTGACTGCATTTGATGGCATGGCACAGTGGTGATAATTGATGGCACAGCTGCTGCGTTTGATGGCATGGCACAGTGACTGCATTTGATGACATGGCACAGTGGTGTGAATTGATGGCATAGTGACTGCATTTGATGGCATGGCACAGTGGTGATAATTGATGGCACAGTGGCTGCGTTTGATGGCATGGCACAGTGGTGAAAATTGATTGCATTTGATGGGCGCTGGTGAGGCTCCATTGATGGGCGCTGGTGAGGCTCCATTGATGGGTGCTGGTGAGGCTGCATTTGATGGGCGCTGATGAAGCTGCATTTGATGGGCGCTGGTGAGGCTCCATTGATGGGCGCTGGTGAGGCTCCATTGATGGGTGCTGGTGAGGCGGCATTGATGACGCTGGTGAGGCTGCATTTGATGGGCGCTGATGAAGCTGCATTTGATGGGCGCTGATGAGCCTGCATTTGATGGGCACTGGTGGACTGCATTTGATGGGCGCTTCATTAATGTACATGGGCAGGGAAAAGGGGGTGGAGTCAGGGGTGGGGCCATAGTGGCGGCAAAATGAGGTTTCACCTAAGGCGTCAAAAATCCTTGCACTGGCTCTACCTGTACCAGTATGTTTTTTTAGAGCCAGCAGTCAGCTCTCTTGTAATAACAATCGGAGCGGCTTGCAAGCCACATGATTGCTATTACAAGCAGCAGGAGCAATGTGTCCACCCCCCCTCCCCCCTTCCTGCCCCCATCAGCGGCTCTTTTGGGCTCTCTCCTGTTCCATCGGGAGACCCAAGCAACCAGCCGGCAGATGGATAGCCATTAGCCAAGCAAAACCGGGATCGGCTTTAATCAATGACATGACATCACTTCTGGTTTACTAGAAAACCATCCGTGCCAGTTTTTAAAAATCTAAAGCATTCAAGCATTGGCGTTTTGAGTGCTTTTCAGTGCAGAGGATGGATTTGGGGTCTTATAGACTAAACTAAAGTGCCCCCGTCCTCCCACGCAAAGACAAAAATGTGCGTTGGTCCCGCACGCACGCAAACAGCGATCGCCCCACACATGTGAGGTATCACGCGAACGTCAGATCCTGGGCAGTAATTCTAGCACTAGACCTCCTCTGTGAATGTAGCAGCGGCGGTCCGTCCATAGAGGACGCTGGAGCTCCGCCCCCTCTGGCTCCGCACCGCCACTGAAATAACATACATTCATGCATTGCATGAATGTATGTTATTGTTGCCAGCTGCCGCTGGTCTATTCAGGTGGCCGGAAATTGAGCGCCGACCACCTGAATAATGGCAGCTGGTTGGCTGTGCTGAAGTGCCTATCAGAGCCAGCGGGTCCGAGTACAGTCCTCGTCTCCCGGATGTCTTATCTAGGGAACGTACGGGGTGCGTTCCTTGAATAAGACTGACGGCCGTCTCAGCCAATCAGGTTCACTGATTCTGGTTATTGGTAACCTGATTGGCTGAAGCATCACCAAGGCGGGAGAAGACATTGAGGGACATCGAAGGATTAAGGTAAGTGCATTTTACAGGGCACAGCGGCGACAATGGGCACAGAGGCAACAAAGGGCACAGTGACATCAATGGGCACAGTAGTGACAATGGGCACAGTGGCAACAAAGGGCACAGTGACATGCACAGTGGCAACAATGGGCACAGTAGTGACAATGGGCACAGTGGCATCAATGGGCACAGTAGAGACAATGGGCACAGTGGCGACAATTAAAGGGCACAGTGGCAACAATTGAGGGACATAGTGGTGACAATTGGCACAGTGGCGACAATTGAGGGGCACAGTGGCTGCGTTTGATGGCATGGCACAGTAGTGACAATTGATGGCACAGTGGCTGCGTTTGATGGTATGGCACAGTGACTGCGTTTGATGGCATGGCACAGTGACTGCGTTTGGCATGGTACATCGATTGCGTTTGATGGCATGGCACAGTGACTGCATTTGATGGCATGGCACAGTGACTGCGTTTGATGGCATGGCACAACGGCTGCGTTTGATGGCATGGCACAGTGACTGCGTTTGATGGCATGGCACAGCGGCTGCGTTTGATGGCATGGCACAGTGACTGCGTTTGATGACATGGCACAGTGGTGCGAATTGATGGCATAGTGACTGCATTTGATGGCATGGCACAGTGGTGATAATTGATGGCACAGTGGCTGCGTTTGATGGCATGGCACAGTGACTGCATTTGATGGCATGGCACAGTGGTGCGAATTGATGGCATAGTGACTGCATTTGATGGCATGGCACAGTGGTGATAATTGATGGCACAGTGACTGCGTTTGATGGCATGGCACAGTGGTGACAATTGATTGCACAGTGGCTGCGTTTGATGGCATGGCACAGCGACTGCATTTGATGGCATGACACAGTGGTGACAATTGATGGCACAGTGGCTGCATTTGATGGGCACAGTTAGGCTGCAATTTTTTTTCTTTTTTTTACGTTTGCGCCCCCCCCAAAAATTGTGAGCACCAGCTGCCACTGGAATGTACTAACCTGTAAAAGCTTTTAAAGCGTTGCCTATGGATAGCTACATTTACGACGCTTGTCGCCGTTACACAGCTGTGCCTAATTTTAAAACGGCTGGAGTGGGAAAAATTTCGATGGGGGAGGGGGTGCCCGATTTTAGTCTTGCCCAGGGTGGCACCAAACCAAAATACACCAATGAGTAGGTGATTTGTGTGGGGGTACGGGGTACGGGCAATTCTGCACGCTTCTTGTTAGTATAGCTAGGGGCTATATTTTATATTTATAACTAGAACTTTATAAATATAAAACTATACTTTAATAAACAGTTCTGCGAATCAGCAGTAAGGGGTGCTGGGGGCCAACAAATGTTTATTATTAGATCTCAAGCTGCACTAATGAAATGATTATTCATGGGATCCTCCTACTTCCTCTGTACAGACGAACCCTGTATTCATTATACGATGTGATCACATCGGGGATGATCCCTGTATATATTCAGAATACGATCATGTGATCACATCGGGGATGATCCCTGTATATATTCAGAATACGATCATGTGATCACATCGGGGATGATCCCTGTATATATTCAGAATACGATCATGTGATCACATCGGGGATGATCCCTGTATATATTCAGAATATGATCATGTGATCACTCCGCTGTCCTTCTCTTCTTCAACATTGTATCAGCGCAGAGCCAGCAACCAATAGGAAGCCTAGTTTTATGACACTGTCACAATCCCTCCAATCAGAGGGCGCAGATAGACACTTCCGGCTCCGGAGCAACGTGCAGTGTGTAGTGTGTCCTTGCCGGGTGGTGCGGCCATGGCTGGGAATAGGGGAGTTCTGGTATTTGGGGGGTTTATTGCAGCGATAGCCGCCGCCCTGTACCCCATCTTCTATCACCCCATGACACACGTAGATGACTACAGTAAGTGTTTGTATGTGTCCTCCTTGTGTCCCCATAGCTGGGAGTCACACTGCTTCCTGTACAAATATATAAAGAGACTGATCATCAATGCAAACCAAACTTTCAAGGCGTAGGTCACCTATTGTAATTTGACCACTTGTCCTCTGGAAGGTTTATCCCCCCCCCCCCTATGACCAGGCCACTGCGTTTCTTTGACAATCGCACAACGGTCGTGCAACAATCTACCCAAATAAATTTGACGTCCCCTTTTCCCCACAAATAGAGATTTATTTTGGTGGTATTTGATCACCTCTGCGGTTTTTAGTTTTTGCGCTATAAATAAAAAAAAAAAAACATACTTTTTTTTTAACTTTCTGGTTTCTGCTATAACACTTATCCAATAATGATAATAATTAAAAAAAAAATCTTCAGTGTAGTAAGGATAAGCTCCGGTGTGTTCGCAAAGCCCACGTGCAGAGCCCGTCAGGAAGTCGGCGCTGCGCTAATCACAGGCAGGGAGACATTTCCCGTTGTCTGCAGCTGCGCATCGGGACAATGTCTTCCTGGCGGGCTCTGCACGTGGGCTTTGCGAACACGCCGGAGCTCATCCTTACAGTTTAGGTCATTATGTATTCCGCTACATGTTTTTTTTTATCCCAATAAGCGTATGATTGGCTTGAATTTTTTTCTTTTACTAGTATTGGTGGCGATCAGCGACTTATAGCGGGACTGCGACATTGCAGCGGACACTAACTGACACTTTTTGGGGACCAATGACACTAATACAATATTCAGTGCTAGAAATAGACACTGTCACCAGGGATTTTTTCAGCTGCAACACGGGGGAACCCAGTTTCGGCACCTCCAGCATTGACTGTATGTGATGGGGTGTGCGGCGGACACTTGTTTGGGACCATTTACATTTATACAGTGATCAATGCTATAAAAATGCACTGATTACTGTGTAAATGTCACTGGCAGGGAATTGGTGCAAATGTTTTTCCTGGGAGGTGTTTCTAACTGGAGGAGGAGAGAGATCGCTGTTCCTAATTACTAGGATCAGCAGATCTCTCTCTCCTCCCCTGTCAGAACAGGGATCTGTCTGTTTACATTGACAGATCCCTGTTCTGTCCTCCAGTGAAGCGAAAGGAACATAGATTGCACTGCATGGGGAAAGTGACACTTTACACTGCCTGCACATGAATACAGGAGACACAGTGCATCCCTGTCCGGGAAAACCCGGACCACACATGGGTGTAAGCTTCCGCACGCTGTGTGACGAGGCCATATGCTTTTCCTCTATTTTAACCCCCAAGTAGCTACAGGAACAACACTTTACTTGGCCCATATTGTAATAAGCAGCTCTCTGAGTAAGATCCAACGTGTAATGGTCATAAAACAGACACTTGTAATCATGGAATGAGGATCCAACAATGTTTATTCCATAATGGATATGATGAGCTGATGCAAAGTCTAAAAATCAGCTAGGAAACATAAAAACAATGGTGTAATGGACCGATAAATGTTATTCAATGTTACCACAGGTGACCTCAGATAGGGAAGAGGGGTGAACAGACATCCGGGGGGGCTCCCTGGTATCACATGGGGGGCGCCAATGACCATGTGGAAAAGGATGGAAATCCGGTCCCAAGGAGCCCAGAGGCTGTAAAAGATGGTGATATAGCCGGTCCAAGATGGATAAAGCCGATAGGAGCGGGAGGATAGAGGGCCGTGTATGTCCGGACTGGGAAGATGTAAGGTTGCTTGGATGAGGCCAAATGGCGGGCTCAGCGGATCAGACCACTCGGGGGTGACACCACAACTGAGGGGAACCAGAGGAGCCGAGCCAAGAGCAACCAACACGCCTGGAGTAATGCCAGTGCTGCGCCAAAGGGACGGGACGTTTGTGGTCAGCTTGGGGAATGCAAGCTGTGCTGTTGCTGTGACTTACATGTGTGTGAAACATGTAAATCCAAAGGGACTTTGACAAAGCACATTTGTGTGCGAAACATGTAAGTCCAAGGGAACTTTGGCAAAGCGCATGTGTGCAAAACATGTAAGTCCAAGAGAACTTTGACAAAGCGCATGTATGTGAAACATGTAAGTCCAAGGGAACTTTGACAAAGCGCATGTGTGTGAAACATGTAAGTAGGGTTGTCCCGATACCACTTTTTTAGGACGGAGTACAAGTACCGATACTTTTTTTCAAGTACTCGCCGATAACGAATACCGATACTTTTTTTAATGTCATGTGACAGTGGCACATGTGTCAGTAGTTTTTTTTTTTTTTACAATTTTTTGTTATGTTTTTTTCTGATGCTTTCTTCTTTTTTTTTTTTTAGGGGGGGGGGGGGTGCATGGTGTCAGTGTGTTTTTTTTATTTTTATTATTTTTTATAATTAATTTTTTTTATTTATTGCAATTTTTTTTTTTTAAGCACTGTGGGGGGCTTAGGTGAGATGTCAGGGGTCTTAACAGACCCCTGACATCTCACGTTTGAGACAGAGAAAGGGATTAAGGACACATATTCCCCAGTCCCTTTCTCTGCAGCCCCATCTAAAATGAATGGAGGGAGACTCCTCTCCATTCATAAACTGAAGCATCGTAAACACAGGTTACGATGCTCAGTTATGTGAATGGAGAGAGTCAGTGATAACTGATTCTGTTCATTCAGAACAGGTAGGAGCCGGGTTTAGTGGCTCCTACCTCCGCTCTCCATCCTGACGAGGACAGAGGGAGTGGAGGAGGACATGGAGGGGAAACAGAGCACAGAGGGGGACAGCAGCAGGGGGGGACACGGGTCAAGCAGCATGGAGGGGGACACAGGACACGCAGCATGGAGGGGGACACAGCGCATGAAGGACAGCAGGAAAACGGAGGGGGATGTGGAGCGCCAACAGCAGAATCACTGGGGGGGGGGGAAGCAGCATAACGGAAGGGCACACGGGACACAGAGCATGGAGGAGGACAGCAGGAGCACGGAGGGGGACACGGAGCGCGGACAGTCACAGCAGCATCATGGAAGGAAACACAGGACACAGCATGGAGGAGGGCGCGGCGCGCGGAGGAAGGGAGCAGCATACACCCGCCCTCGTAGCTCACAAACTCCACCCGCCCTATCCGCTCGCAAACTATGCCTACTCTGCTCAAAACCTCCGCCCGCTGACCAAATATCGGGTCAGGCATCGGGAGCATTTGTGCGAGTACAAGTACTTGCGCAAATGCTCTTTATCGGTCCCGATATTGATACTAGTATCGGTATCTGGACAACCCTACATGTAAGTCCAAGGGAACTTTGACAAAGCGCATGTGTGCGAAACATGTAAGTCACGGCAACAGCACAGCTTGTGTTCCACAAGCTGACCACAGACGTCCCTTCCTCTGTCTCCGGCGCAGCACTGAATTGATCATTATAACCACAGATTGTTTACGTCACAGCTACATCAGGACCATACAGGACCCTACAGTCCTTTGTAGCTCTTTAGGATATTTTTTGTTTCCCTTGGCCCATATTGTTGTTTGATTGTTTTATAAAGGTAACAAGTTGGCAATGAAATGGACTGATATGTATGCGCTGATATATTCTGTTTATTTTGTAGAAAAAGAACAATCAATAAATAGACAAGGAGTCGTACAGGAGGATGTGCAGCCAACAGGTATGTATAACATTGAATTCTCAGCTGCACTATCCAGGTCAGCTATTCAAAATTCTGTGAAATGATTCAGTCAGGATAACAGCCAGGCGATTAGTATTTCATGAGGAGGGTTCAGTAAAAGCAGCCTCCGTAGTCCCCTCATTATTGCTTTTGTTTTGGAAAAATTGCCACAAATCTTTTGGTATTCAAGTTTAAAAAAAAATCTTTATTCTGTCCAACTGTTAGATTCTAGGCACAGGCTCCATATTGGTGAACAGCTTCTCCTGTAGCACCCTCTAGTGGCATTCTGGAAGTACTGCTTCACAGAGACCTCTGAAGGGGAACATAGCACTTCGGAGTGATCGTGTTAACCATCCCGTTTTTGGCACAAGTTACCCTTTCTACTAAAGAACAAGTTACAAGTTTTACACTTTTATTTAATCCCTAATCCATCCTTCTATCGCTAAGCAGCGTGCTCAGACAGCACTTGGTCTCATAAGAAAACAAAGGGGGTCTTCCTCAAAGTGTTAGTTCACCTTTACAAAAAATATTTAAGGACGAGACCAGAACTATTCTGATCTTTCAGCACACATGCCTGCACTGTAAATAGTTCTGGACTGTCCCAAAAGTGCTGCACAGAGAAGAGGGCGAAGAACTGGGATTTCAAATTCCTGGACAGCTGGACCGACTACGTGGGCACTGACAGCTCAGCATTCCTGGAGGTAAGTACAGCAGGGACCAGGGAGGTGGGAAGGATGTGTGATCACCTTGTTCTAGTTTCAGGTAAAGTTGAAGTAACACTTTGGTGTTGATTAAGGGCCAGTTCACAGCAGATGCAGTTCCAAGCGCTTTATTTCTGCACAAAATGCATGCACAGTGTTTTCTATGTATTCCAATGGCTTTAGTTCACACCATGCAGTCAGTTTCTGCACCGGAATCTGACTGCATGGTGTGAACTAGAGCCATTGGAATACATGGAAAACACTGTGCATGTATTTTTAGTGCAGAAAAAAGCGCTTGGAACTGCATCTGCTGTGAACTGGCCCTTACTAAACCTGGAGAGAGCAAAATCTGGTGCTGCTGTGCATGGCAGCCAATCTGTTTCTAACTTCAGCTTGTTCAATAAGCTTTGACAAAAATCCTGGAAGCTGATTGGTTTCTATGCAGAGCTGCACCAGATTTTGCACACTCCAGTTTTAGTAAATCAAAGTAATTTTAGTTTTAGGTACAAAAATAAAGTATGTGTGCTAAAAATGAACTTGTCCTTTAAATCTCTTAATGACACTGTTGTAGCGTTTTAGCAGCTCTCCAGAATTAAAAATAACAGAAGTTTAAATGTATATAGTGTTATGAGATGATGGAATCTTTGGTAACCTGCCTATATGTGAGGTGCTCATAGTCAGAGCACTACTCTCAATAAATAACATACTGAACAAGGGGTAACTCTCATGGTAACCTATTTGTATACCAACTCAATTAAAGTGGTTGTAAAGGCAGAAGGTTTTTTTATATTTATGCATTAAGATAAAAAAAACTTCTGTGTGCAGCAACCCCCCTTAATACTTAACTGAGCCCAATCTTCCTCCAGTGATGTGCACGAGAGCCTCGGCTATCCGTGGACTCTCCCTCCTCATTGGCTGAGACAGCAGTGGGAGCCAGTGGCACCCACTGCTGTCTCAGCCAATGAGGAGGTAGAGTCCCCGGACAGCGGAGGCTCTCGTGCACATCACTGGAGGAAGATTGGGCGAGTGAGGGGGCAGGGCCTATGAGGAGAGAAAGAGGGGGCAGGACTGAGGTGTGGCTCCATGTCTGAATAGACACACAGAGCGGTGGCTCAGTAGCGAGCCTGCTTGGGTGCCCCCATTGCAAGCTGCTTGCTGTGGGGACACTCAGAAGGAGGGGGGCAGGAGAACAAATGAGGGACCCACCCGAGAAAAGGAGAATCCAGGCTGCTCTGTGTAAAACCACTTGAAGCAGGTCACTGCACCTTTCACCTTTGAGTGATCTCACAAGCATCTTAAACTCATGTAATCAGCAAAAGCCCATCAACACGGGCCCTAACACATACAGGGCCCTAAGGCCGCCTCCACAAGGGTGAAAAAAATGCTGCGTTTGTAGTAGAGCTGCATGATTAATCGTAAGAAAATCGCAAATCTGGATTCACCCCCCCCCCCCCACGCGATCTCCAGGATGGATGACCCGCGATTTTCGGGTGCGGCCATAGGAAAGTCCCCGGCTTCGGCCTAGCTCCGGAGCGGCGGCCATTTTGGTACACCCGGCGCTGATTCGTAGGAAGTGACGTTTTCGGCGCCGCCATCTTCCTCCACCCCACACTTCTGCACAGTGAGAAGGGGACAATCGGACATCCTGTTACACCCAACAGTTATTTTGTGGGTGAAAGGAAAGGTGCACCCGATCGTTCCGTCAGCGTGAGAGGGGCCTGAAATGTGTCATTTTATGTGTAAATGTCTTTCTCATATTAGAGGACTGTTTGCCTAACCACCTCTGTTACTCTGGCTGTGTCCACCTAGTCCTGTCTTCACATGTCTATGTGTCTCCTATGGCTAATTTTAATGTTTGCTTTGTGTTCTTGTTTCGTGGTTCATGGTGTGACCAAGGTATTGAGAAAGGTCTTGTCAGACGTATAAATTACAGTGTGGTAGAAGTTTTTACCATGTTAGGCCATGTAAAAATCTGTTGTACATGAAAAGATTTTGTACCTTTTAAAAATGTAAAATGTGGTTAAATAACAAGTTTAAACCAGTAAGCCAGAAGTTTTGAGATAAAGTGGTGAAGGTTTAACCACTTAAGGACAGAACATGTTAAATTTTAAAAGCAGCAGCAAACCTTACATGCTTGCTAATGTGACAGAACACCTCTGATTTTCACATTTAGTTGTTCTGTCGCATTAGCAAGCATGTAAGGTCAGCAGGTTTGCTGCGGCTTTTAAAATGTAACATGTAAACAGTCCGTCAGATTTACATATTCTGTATTTAACCACATAATCTCATTTTTTTTGTGTTGAAAATAACTTTAAATAAATACAATTTTGAGAATCGTGATCTTAATTTTATACAAAAGAATCGCGATTCTAATTTTTCCCAGAATCGTGCAGTTCTATTTGTAGCCATGTGACCTTTTTAACCACTTGCTTACTGGGCACATAAACCCCCTTCGTGCCCAGGCGAAATTTCAGCTTCCGGCACTGCGTCGCTTTAACTGACAATTGCGCGGTCGTGCGACGTGGCTCCCAAACAAAATTGACGTCCTTTTTTCCCCCAAAATAGAGCTTTATTTTGGTGGTATTTGATCACCTCTGCGGTTTTTATTTTTTGCGCTATAAACAAAAAAAGAGCGACAATTTAAAAAAAATATATATATTTTTTACTTGTTGCTATAATAAATATCCCATTTTTCTATTTTTTTTTTTAAACTATTTTTTTTTAAACTATTTTTTTTCTCAGTTAAGGCCGATACATATTTGTCTACGTATTTTTTATTATTAATTTTTTACTAGTAATGGCGGCGATCTGCGATTTTTATTGGGACTGCGATATTGCGGCGGACATATCGGACACTTTTAACACAAATTTGGGACCATTCACATTTATACAGCGATCAGTGCTATAAAAATGCACTAACTACTGTATAAATGTGACTGGCAGGGAAGGGGTTAACACTAGGGGGTGAGGAAGGGGTTAAATGTATTCCCTGGGTGTGTTCTAACTGTGTGGGGGGAGGGGGCTGACTAGGGGAGGTAACCAAGGCTGTGTTCCTATGTACAAGGGACACAGATCGGTCTCCTCTTCTCTGACAGCACGTGGAGCTCTGTGTTTACACACAGAGCTCCACGTCCCTGCTGTCACCTGCTGATGCGCCGGGACAGTTTTTACCCGCTGCGCGCCACACAGTGGCGCGCGCGGGTAATGCTTTTAGAAAGACGTCCAAAGACGTCCACCGGGCACTTGAGAGCCGTGCTGTTGACGTCTTTTGTCAATAGCGCGGGTCTCAAGTGGTTAAAAAAAAAAATGATCTGTACACAGATGCATTGTTGTCTATGTGATGATGCACACAGCTGCACAAAGGCCTAAAACCTTTAACACAAGCGATCCGATCAGGTCCACCTGTTAGTTTTTCAGGCGGATCTGATTGGATGGTCCATGCATTCCTATGGACATGTGTCTGTTTACACCCACCTACCCCCAGGTCCGATAAGGCTGGGTTCACACTACGGTTTTCCCGTCCGTCAGCCGCATACGATTTATATGAAAAACCGTATGCGGCTGAAACGGACGGGAACGTATGGAACCGCACGTATGTGCGTTTTCCATTGACTTTAATGGAAAACGTATGCGTTTGCCATACTGTTTTAAAAACGACCGCAAAACCGTGGTTGAACACGGTTTTGCGTACGTTTAAAAAACGTTTTGCCAGCAAATCGTACGCACCCGGATGCATCTGAGTGCATACGATTTGCAATGCATTGTCTATCTATACGTTTTCCCGTCCGGGCCCGTACGTTTTCAATACTGAAATCGTATGCGGCTGACGGACGGGAAAACCGTAGTGTGAACCCAGCCTAAGGCACGCTAAAAAAAAATAGAGGATGACTGCGTCTTCTTCCGTTTGGACGTCCTGGATCAGAGGAAGTCATATGTAAACGGACAGCGGAGTCTGATTACTCCCGACCGCCCATAGAGCAGATATTTGTATATCATACATATAAAAGACTATTTCTATTTGAATTTGTATTCTTATGTTTATTTTTCATATCTATTCTTATTTGCATTTTCACCCTTATTCTCGTTTCCATCTTCATTTCCCCATTTTATTTGTACAATTTTCATCATTCATCATCACTCATTCACATTCTTTATTTTTACCACTTCACTCCAGTCTTATATTGATTTTCACTTTACATTTTTCACTCCCCGTACATCCTTTTTCTTTTTCTCTTTTTTCCACATTCCACTTCATTGTTCCCAACAGCCTAGGATGATGAGCTACAATCGGGGATCTCCAAACTACGGCCCTCCAGCTGTTTCAGAACTTCACATCCCATGAAGCATTGTAAAACTCTGACATTCACAGCAGACATGACTAAGCATGATGGGAATTGTAGTTCCTGAACTGGAGGGCCGTAGTTTAGAGACCCCCCCTCCCCACATGTTTAGGATCTCTATTCCCATGACTATGCTCCGGGGGGCCTTGTGGGAGCCCAGGCTGATGCCGCCATCACCCAACCCCGTGAATGGGCGGCACTGGGGATTCCCTCCTTCCTTTCTCAAGCATCCATAGGGCAGAGTCTGTGTTTGTTCTGTATAAACTGAGCAGACACAGACCTGTCATTCCCCCCAACCCCCCCCCCCCCTGCCCTGCTCTGACCAGCAGGGGATCTGTGAGCGGATCCTTTGCTGATCAGAACGCAAACCTCCCATGTGAAAGGACCCTAATCAGGGGTCAAGTCCTGGGGAAAATACGCTCATATGCATAATTACTAAACCGCATGTTTTCTTTTTTTCGATCCACTGTACCTGTAACTGTAAAGCAAGTTCTTTCTAAATCCTGCGATAACTTGCGGCAGATCTCCTCAATGTCTCCTAGGAACAATGACAAAAGCTCCCAGGAGACATTGCGGCATCAAGGAAGTGACGGAATACCCGCACACTACCTGATGAATCCATATACAGGAAGCCGCCAGTAACATAAAGGATTACTAAGGTTTGCCTGCCCCTGACAGTGACTCGAGCTGGGCATCGCCGCTTAGTAAAGGATTGGCTCGGCTGCTCTCGGCTGCTCTAGTCCTGCAAAGGGAACTGAGTTCCTGCTGTGAAAAAAGTGCAGGAACTCCGTTCGCACGCGTTCCTGCAGGACTTGAGCCCTGACCCTAACAGTAAACCTATCTTAATTGCCCCCCTCTTGTCTGTATAACTGAAAGTGTTTTGATAAAGCGGAATTAAACCCTCCTATCATTTTCCGCCAAGGCAGCAGCTGTCTTAGTCCCTGTGTAACCGCTTGCCGCCCGCGCTCCCACCATCAAATGCAGGAGGGACAGTGCGGCTCTCGTTCTGGGTGGACATCATATGACGGGGCACCAGAACGGCCACTCCAGCTACGACGTAAGGCGTGACCCCGATCTCCGTAAAGACTTAACCATAACCATGTGATCGGCTGTGTTCAATAGCAGCCAGTCACATGTAAACACGGAAATGCCGGAGATCGGCTCTCATCACCTCACACTGACAGAGTGTGTGGCGAGGAGAGCCGATCAGAGGCATTTCCTCACAGGGGACATTGAGACATTTACTCGGGGGACTGAGTATCAGTACCCGGATTACAATAAAGCGCCACCATTGCCAGCAATCGGTTCCCACAAGTGCCACCAATCAGTGTAAATTAGTGATGCCAGTCAGTGCCGGCTATCAGTGCTGCCTATTGGTGTTCACCAGTGCCGCCTATCGGTGCCTATAAGTGTGACATATTAGTGCCTCCTCATCTTGCCACCTAATCAATGCCCACAAATGGTCATAAGTGCCATAAGTGCCACCTCATCAGTGCAGCCTATCAGTGCACATCAGTGAAGGGTAAAGGTTACTTATTTACTAAATGTACTGACGGAAACCAAGAAAAACTTTATAATTTTTTTTAACATTTTCAGACTTTTTTTTTTGTAACAAATAAAAAACCCAGCAGTGATTAAATACCACCAAAAGAAAGCTCTATTTTTGTAAAGAAAATTATAAAAATGTTACATGGTTACAGTGTTGCATGACCGCGCAATTGTCATTCAAAGTGTGACAGCGCTGAAAGCTGAAAATTGGCCTGGGCAGGAGGGGGGTGAAAGTGCCCAGTAAGGAAGTGGTTAATCTGATCAGATGTGAGCAGTTCTGAAACCAGATATTTGATGGTTTGCGAGTTGGGTTTGGAGCACAACCAATGTGACCATTACAATCACGCAGAGGCGGCTCTTTAATTAGGCGGTCGCCTAAGGCCTTGCACTCACAGGGGCCTTGTGGCTGCCTAATTTGCCTCTGCTCAATCACTGTGTGCTAGATCCATGCAACTTTCTGCAGCCATTTTTATTTGCTTGAATTTTTTTACCCATTATGGGCATGAGTGGGGTCCTGTGTCTATGTTTTGCTGAAGACCTCACAAAGCCTAGAGTCGCCTCTGCAATCACGGCACATGACCAGAATGTAAATGTTTTTTGAAACGGGTAAATCGATGGGTTTAGATCCGCTTTAAATCTGTTTGATAAGATGTAAAGCAGGCATATGCGATTAGAGGACCTCCAGCTGTTGCAGAACTACAAGTCCCATGAGGCATAGCAAGAGGCTGACAGCCACAAGCATGACACCCAGAGACAGAGGCATTATGGGACTTGTAGTTTTTCAACAGCTGAAGGTCCGCTAATTACTTATCCCTGATGTAAAGAATACCTGTTGATTCTGCCAGAATTCTTGTGGGCAGGAGACAATAAAGGAAACACCTGAAAGAGTTTGTTTTTGGGTATAGATATACTTTAATATCATTCCATATTATATGCCCCCCGCTACATTGACTTGTATAATTGCTGATTGTGCATTTCCCTTTTATTTGTTTAGGGTTGAAGGTCTGGTCGGATCCTTTCTCCAGGAAGTGAACTAGCGGCTGCCCAATGATGTAATGGTCTTCCAGGCTTTTCGGCTGTGATAGAAACATGTTCACTATGGATTTTGTACATATAATAAATACGGATTTCATTTCTCTGATGGAATTAGGAATGTAAATATGTATAAAGAGTGTAAAATAAGAAGTAAGAGGCAGTGGAGCCAGGATACAATAAAGGACATTTGTACACAATATACTTGTCTGTCTGTTGCCTGGACAATGACGCTAAAGCCTCGTACACACGATCGGATTTTCCCATGGGAATTGTGTCATGACAGACCGTTGGCCTAAAATCCGACCATTTGTACGCTCCATCAGACAATTGTTGTCCGACTTCCGCGAACAAATGTTGGATGGCAGCCTTATACATTTTCCACGGACAACACTCTGTTGTCAGATTTTCCTATCATGTGTACAAAAGTCCAAACACGCATGCTCGGAATCAATGCTCACAAAACATGACATTAGCAGAAGGTGCCCAAAGGGTGGCGCTCAAGGGTTTAAATTTCACGTTGTACGTCACTACGTTCGTGTTTGTTGCATGAAAATTGAACACAAGTTCATGGCCAATGCCCTTGCACTTGCACTTACCTCATCCTTCCATTTTGCTTTTAAATGTCCTTATTTCTTCTGAGAAATCCTCACTTCCTGTTCTTCTGTCTGTAACTCCACACAGTAATGCAAGGCTTTCTCCCTGGTGTGGCTCTCCCTTTAACCTCCCTGGCGGTATGATTCTGTCTGGAATTACGTACCAAAAGCGGTACAATTATTTTGCAAGAAAATTTGGCGTTTTATACTGTAGGCCTGCAATTCTTAGGAATAACTCATTTAAATCTGTCCAAACAAGAGTCTAGTAGGCATCCCGGGTATGATTTTTTTTTTAAAAACAAAATTATAAATTATAATATAATGAATAATTATAACAAATAATATAATTATAATAAAAATTATTCAATAATGTAATCAACTCAAAATCACTGAAATTTGCTCAGTGCAGAATTGTCGCTGTCATTACTTTTTTATTTTTTTATGACGAATTTCCCCACAAATCGCTATCGCACAATTCTGCAAGTGATTATAATTTATTATCGCTGTTTTCTAGCTGCTCTAAAACCATTTTTGACATAAAGGGACACTTTTGGTTGCTATGGACAATCTACAGTTTTCAGGCAGAAAGAACAGTTTTAATTATATAAAAGAACATGTAGGGCACTGGGCAGACCACTAGGGACAAGGGGGGTGTGTATTTTTTACATACAGTACTGTAATCTATAAGATTACAGTATACTGTATGTATTGTGTTTGTTTACGTTTTTGAATTTGGCGCCATTCTCGGACCCTGTGCGTCGTAAAGTCGCAGGGAACGGAGAACGGCGGCACACGGGAACACTGTGAAGCGAGCGAGGCCCCGCTCGCTCACACAGCAGGGATGCATCACTGGATCCAGGGACAAGGTAAGTAACTTGTCTGTGGATTCAGCGAGCAGGTAAGCCACGCTCTGCACAGCTACCCCGAGCGTGACTCGGGGATACCGATCCTGGCATGGAAAATCCAACCCGAGTCACGCTCGGGGATACCGCCAGGGAGGTTAAGGCTGCATTCACACTTGATTTCAAAACGCTGCAAAACATGGGACATGTTTGCGATGCCATTACTTCTTAACCACTTAAGCCCCAGACCAAAATGCAGGTAAAGGACCTTGCCCCTTTTTGCGATTCGGCACTGCGTCGCTTTAACTGACAATTGCACAGTCTTGCGACGTGGCTCCCAAACAAAATTGGCGTCCTTTTTTTCCCACAAATAGAGCTTTCTTTTGGTGGTATTTGATCACCTCTGCGGTTTTTATTTTTTGCGCTATAAACAAAAATAGTGCGACAATTTGGAAAAAAATTCAATATTTTTTACTTTTTGCTATAATAAATATCCCCCAAAAATATATAAAAAAAAATGTTTTTTCCTCAGTTTAGGCCGATACATATTCGTAGCGTCTACAAAATAGGGAATAGTTTTATTGCTTCTTTATTCATTTTTTTTTTTTTTACTACTAATGGCGGCGATCAGCGATTTTTACCATGACTGCGACATTATGGCGGACACTTCTGACAATGTTGACACATTTTTGGGACCATTGTCATTTTCACAGCAAAAAATGCATTTAAAATGCATTGTTTATTGTGGAAATGACAGTTGCAGTTTGGGAGTTAACCACAGGGGGCGCTGAAGGAGTTATGTTTCACCTAGTGTGTGTTTACAACTGTAGGGGGGTGTGGCTGTAGGAGTGACGTCATCGATTGTGTCTCCCTATAAAGGGGATGACACGATCGATGCAGCCGCCACAGTGAAGCACGGGGAAGCCGTGTTTACACACGGCTCTCCCCGTTCTTCAGCTCTGGGGACCGATCGCGGGACCCCAGCGGCGATCGGGTCCCGGAGCTTCGGACCGGGTCGCGGGAGCGCGCCCGCGACCCACGGCTGGGTAGATGTACAGGACGTACCGGTACGTACATCTGCCCAGCCGTGCCATTCTGCTGACGTATATTTGCAGGAGGCGGTCCTTAAGTGGTTAATAGCACCCCAATTGCAAACAGTTCTGCTGTCGCCAATGCTAGCTTACCTCTTGGGAGCTCCTGACCGCATATAGGCACAGGCAAAGCTTCTGAAGCTTGAGGGTGAGTATTACTTTTCCTTTTCACACAAAATTGCATCAGATATCTTTTTTTTTTTTTTTTTTATGCTAACAAGTAAGTAAACTGTGAAATCCGTGCTCAAAAAAAGGTGGGCAGAGGGCAAAAGATAAGTCAAGAGCATTGCCTATCTCCCTGGAGCTGATCTTTCCTTGCCACCTCCTGTTCTGTATTGTGTCTCTGTGTGGAGGCGGCCATCTTGGTAGAGGCAGGGCTTTGCTTCCTCATCTCAGAGCCTCCAGCAAGGAAAACAATGAGCAGCACAGTATTGAGATCACCAAATTTCTTAAGACTAGCAGTTAGAGGCAGCAGTGCCTTAGATTTTACACAGCTATAAGGGAGTAATCACGGGATTTCTTAGTCGCAGTCACTGTGATATTAGACTTTAAGCCATCCCCAATATTCAGTGAAATTTAGCTATGTCCAGGGCAACAGTCACATCAGTCTCTGTACAGAGGAGCTTACATTCTAATGTCCCCTCCCCCACAGTCACATCAGTCTTTGTACAGAGGAGCTTACACTCTAATGTCCCCTCCCCCCCACAGTCACATCAGTCTCTGTACAGAGGAGCTTACACTCTAATGCCCCCCCCCCACAGTCACACCAGTCTCTGTACAGAGGAGCTTACACTCTAATGTCCCCTCCCCCCACAGTCACATCAGTCTCTGTACAGAGGAGCTTACACTCTAATGTCCCCTCCCCCACAGTCACATCAGTCTCTGTACAGAGGAGCTTACACTCTAATGTCCCCTCCCCCACGGTCACATCAGTCTCTGGACCAGAGGAGCTTACACTCTATTGTCCCCTCCCCCCCACAATCACATCAGTCTCTGTACAGAGGAGCTTACACTCTAATGTCCCCTCCCCCCCCACAGTCACATCAGTCTCTGTACAGAGGAGCTTACACTCTATCGTCCCCCCCCCACAGTCACATCAGTCTTTGTACAGAGGAGCTTACACTCTAATGTCCCCTCCCCCACACACATCACATCAGTCTTTGTACAGAGGAGCTTACACTCTAATGTCCCCTCCCCCCCACATCACATCAGTCTCTGTACAGAGGAGCTTACACTCTAATGTCCCCTCCCCCACAGTCACATCAGTCTCTGGACCAGAGGAGCTTACACTCTATTGTCCCCTCCCCCCCCACATCACATCAGTCTCTGTACAGAGGAGCTTACACTCTAATGTCCCCTCCCCCCCACAGTCACATCAGTCTCTGTACAGAGGAGCTTACACTCTAATGTCCCCTCACAGTCACATCAGTCTCTGTACAGAGGAGCTTACACTCTAATGTCCCCCCCCACAGTCACACCAGTCTCTGTACAGAGGAGCTTACACTCTAATGTCCCCTCCTCCCCACAGTCACATCAGTCTCTGTACAGATGACCTTACACTCTAATGTCCCCTCCCCCCACAGTCACATCAGTCTCTGTACAGAGGAGCTTACACTCTAATGTCGTCGTCCCCCCCCCCCCACAGTGACATCAGTCTTTGTACAGAGGAGCTTACACTCTAATGTCCCCTCCCCCACACACATCATAGTTACATAGTTAGTCAGGTTGAAAAAAGACACAAGTCCATCCAGTTCAACCACAAAAAATAAAAAAACAAAATAAAAAAACACAGTAAAATCCTATACACCCAACTCCATACCCACAGTTGATCCAGAGGAAGGCAAAAAACCCCAGCAGAGCATGATCCACTTTGCTACAGCAGGGAAAAAAATTCCTTCCTGATCCCCCGAGAGGTAATCGGATTTACCCTGGATCAATTTTACCTACAAATCTTAGTTCTCAGTTATATTCTGTACATTTAGGAAAGAATCCAGGCCTTTCTTAAAGCAATCTACTGAGCTGGCCAGAACCACCTCTGGAGGGAGTCTGTTCCACATTTTCACAGCTCTTACTGTGAAAAAACCTTTCCGTATTTGGAGGTGAAATCTCTTTTCCTCTAGACGTAAAGAGTGCCCCCTTGTCCTCAGTGTTGACCGTAAAGTGAATAACTCAACACCAAGTTCACTGTATGGACCTCTTATATATTTGTACATGTTGATCATATCCCCCCTTATTCTCCTCTTCTCAAGAGTGAATAAATTTAGTTCTTCTAATCTTTCCTCATAGCTGAGCTCCTCCATGCCTCTTATCAGTTTGGTTGCCCTTCTCTGCACTTTCTCCAGTTCTCCGATGTCCTTTTTGAGAACTGGTGCCTGTAACGGTCACCACCGTTTACGACCTTCCATCCCAGTCACGACAGCTTATCGACACTCCAACCGACAGGACCCGATCCTATTTTCCCAGAATCAAGACGAGACACGCAGCTCTGTACTTGTTCCAAATGTAATGACACTTTAATGATTTCTCTCAGTCTTTTTATATAGTACAACAGGTCACAGAATTTACAGGAACAATCAAACTGTCCCCCCCCCCCCAATCACACACTAAGGCTAATTACTAAACATTCCTCAATTACTAACAACAAAAGCCTTCACCCACTCCATCTCCGCATACCGCTTGACACCTCTGAGCATCAATAGATTGTAGACAGGGTTATCACACATAAGCAGTCTTTAGTATGCATAATTAGAGTTCTGGGAGCAGACCTGGGATTAACACCTGTCCGTTACAACACCTTTACACAAGGACAATGGAATGTCCTCCAAGCCCTGATGCAATTAGCATGTCACTAGACTAATCATAGAAATGAGTCATAGAATATTGACTGGTTGGGGTCACAATTAACCAACATCTTGTAGTCTCTCAAGATCCTGCAATATGAACTGTCCGTGATGTCAAATCTCATGTAATCCATGAATTACGATTCACTTGCCACTCCATGCCCAAAGGGCACAGAGTGGACTCAGACCCAAGAGTTATCAGTGACGCTGACACAGGAGTATCCTCCATCCTCACAAAGTCTTTGGGTGTCACGGGTCATTCCGTTACATCTCTCCCCTTTCAGTGGGAGACTGACACAGGAGGAGACCCCGAACGGGTTGACTCCGAAGTCAGTCAGTAGATCTAGTCCTCCAATGCTGGTATCCATACCGTACCCCAAATAAATTGCTCCAAACAGAGCATTACTCACCCAGCCAACCTCTGTCTCTCTCAGAGAATCTGCCTGCCGCTGGGGAGAGGCCTGGACTGGCCCTTCTCCCTGGAGTCCTTTCACCCGCTGGAGAGAAGACATGGTGACTGGGCTCAGTTCCTCATGCTGCTGGGGATCTGGGCCAACTGGCCACCATTCCTGGGGTATACCAGTGGAGACTGAAGTCCCATCCACTGGTAGGTGAAAATCCCCCGATGCTTGCAAAGCCAAGCCGACATCCTCCTGTCTCGGTGACGCACCATTTTCTGGGGTTGTGTCAGTGGAGACCACAGTCCCATCCACTGCCCCAGGAACTCCCTCTTCCGTTAGTAGAGAGCAGAGGCTTGTGGCACTCTGCTCTGTTGCCAGCTCTTCTGCTGGGTCGCTTTGGGGGGAGACCACAGTCCCATCCCCCGATGTCAGCTCAAGCTGCAGTTGTGTGCCGCAGCCAGTAGCATTCTGCCCTGCCGCCAGAGATTCAGCTGGGAGTAAATGCTTTACCACCACAGCTTGTTGCTGGGGAGAGGGGCCAATTGCCCCGGCTCCCTGGAACTCCACTTCCATGGTGACTGGCATCTGTACCTCTCCCCTCTCTTCAGTTGGTGCTGCTGTGACTTCTGCTGCTGCAGCACCTCTTTGCTCTAGCCAAGTGGCATCCACAGCCGCTATAACCCGGTCTATGATCTCTGGTGGAGGATTAGGTCCATACTGTGCCAGTCCACGTCTAACAGCCCGGTCCCAAAACTCTTCATCGGGTGTCCTGTCTGTTATGCTGGGCCTCTCAGCTCTATCCATTTCGACAAGTTGTGCGATAATGTCCCTTCTCTTACGGTTGCTTGCTGATCTGCCCAGGCTCTCCAGTAAGTCCTTGAGGGAAGAGAGCTTCAGCCGTTCATACAGCGTCTCCATCGTCCTCTGTCCTTGTCGCCGTCCTTTAAGCGATGGAATTATCCCACTGCTGTGCCACCACTGTAACGGTCACCACCGTTTACGACCTTCCATCCCAGTCACGACAGCTTATCGACACTCCAACCGACAGGACCCGATCCTATTTTCCCAGAATCAAGACGAGACACGCAGCTCTGTACTTGTTCCAAATGTAATGACACTTTAATGATTTCTCTCAGTCTTTTTATATAGTACAACAGGTCACAGAATTTACAGGAACAATCAAACTGTCCCCCCCCCAATCACACACTAAGGCTAATTACTAAACATTCCTCAATTACTAACAACAAAAGCCTTCACCCACTCCGTCTCCGCATACCGCTTGACACCTCTGAGCATCAATAGATTGTAGACAGGGTTATCACACATAAGCAGTCTTTAGTATGCATAATTAGAGTTCTGGGAGCAGACCTGGGATTAACACCTGTCCGTTACAACACCTTTACACAAGGACAATGGAATGTCCTCCAAGCCCTGATGCAATTAGCATGTCACTAGACTAATCATAGAAATGAGTCATAGAATATTGACTGGTTGGGGTCACAATTAACCAACATCTTGTAGTCTCTCAAGATCCTGCAATATGAACTGTCCGTGATGTCAAATCTCATGTAATCCATGAATTACGATTCACTTGCCACTCCAGTGGACTCAGACCCAAGAGTTATCAGTGACGCTGACACAGGAGTATCCTCCATCCTCACAAAGTCTTTGGGTGTCACGGGTCATTCCGTTACAGTGCCCAAAACTGAACTGCATATTCCAGATGAGGTCTTACTAATGATTTGTACAGGGGCAAAATTATATCTCTGTCTCTGGAGTCCATACCTCTCTTAATACAAGAAAGGACTTTGCTCGCTTTGGAAACCGCAGCTTGTACAGAGGAGCTTACACTCTAATGTCCCCCCCCCACAGTCACATCAGTCTCTGTACAGATGAGCTTAGACTCTAATGTACCCCCCTCCCACAGTCACAACAGTCTCTGTACAGAGGAGCTTACACTCTAATGTCCCCACCCCCCACAGTTACATCAGTCTCTGTACAGAGGAGCTTACACTCTAATATCCCCTCCCCCCACAGTCACACACTATTATGTCACTCCTGTATAATATATCTTGTATCTGAAGAAGCGGTGATGTCATAGTGGTACAGTGATGTCATAGTGGTATAGTGATGTCATAGTGGTATAGTGATGTCATAGTGGTGTGATGTCATAGTGGTATAGTGATGTCATAGTGGTGTAGTGATGTCATAGTGGTGTAGTGATGTCATAGTGGTATAGTGATGTCATAGTGGTGTGATGTCATAGTGATATAGTGATGTCATAGTGGTATAGTGATGTCATAGTGGTGTAGTGATGTCATAGTGGTGTAGTGATGTCATAGTGGTATAGTGACATCACTACATATAGTGATATAGTGATGTTATAGTGGTAGTATAGTGATATAGTGATGTTATAGTGGTATAGTGATGTCATAGTGGTATAGTGATGTCATAGTGGTATAGTGATGTCATAGTGGGATTATTCCTCACATTGTCTTGCTCTCCTCTGTGTTCTCTCAGAGCTCTTTGAGGCGGTGCGGGAGATCCTCCCCGAGGTGCGGGGGATGGGGATCACGGTGTGGGTGATGGGCCCCGGAGATTACAGTCACATCAGTCTCTGTACAGAGGAGCTTACACTCTAATGTCCCCTCCCCCCACAGTCACATCAGTCTCTGTACAGAGGAGCTTACACTCTAATGTCCCCTCCCCCCACAGTCACACACTATTATGTCACTCCTGTATAATATATCTTGTATCTGAAGAAGCGGTGATGTCATAGTGGTATAGTGATGTCATAGTGATATAGTGATGTCATAGTGGTGTGATGTCATAGTGGTATAGTGATGTCATAGTGGTATAGTGATGTCATAGTGGTATAGTGATATAGTGATGTCATAGTGGTGTGATGTCATAGTCGTATAGTGATGTCATAGTGGTGTAGTGATGTCATAGTGGTGTGATGTCATAGTGATATAGTGATGTCATAGTGGTGTAGTGATGTCATAGTGGTGTAGTGATGTCATAGTGGTGTAGTGATGTCATAGTGGTATAGTGATGTCATAGTAGTATAGTGATATAGTGATGTTATAGTGGTATAGTGATGTCATAGTGGTATAGTGATGTCATAGTGGTATAGTGATATAGTGATGTCATAGTGGTGTGATGTCATAGTCGTATAGTGATGTCATAGTGGTGTAGTGATGTCATAGTGGTGTGATGTCATAGTGATATAGTGATGTCATAGTGGTGTAGTGATGTCATAGTGGTGTAGTGATGTCATAGTGGTGTAGTGATGTCATAGTGGTATAGTGATGTCATAGTAGTATAGTGATATAGTGATGTTATAGTGGTATAGTGATGTCATAGTGGTGTAGTGATGTCATAGTGGTATAGTGATGTCGTAGTATAGTGATATAGTGATGTTATAGTGGTATAGTGATGTCATAGTGGTATAGTGATGTCATAGTGGTATAGTGATGTCATAGTGGGATTATTCCTCACATTGTCTTGCTCTCCTCTGTGTTCTCTCAGAGCTCTTTGAGGCGGTGCAGGAGATCCTCCCCGAGGTGCGGGGATGGGGATCACGGTGTGGGTGATGGGCCCCGGAGATTACAGTCACATCAGTCTCTGTACAGAGGATCTTACACTCTAATGTCCCCCCCCCCCACATCACATCAGTCTCTGTACAGAGGAGCTTACACTGTAATGTCCCTCCCTCCCACAGTCACAACAGTCTCTGTACAGAGGAGCTTACACTCTAATGTCCCCTCCCCCCACAGTTACATCAGTCTCTGTACAGAGGAGCTTACACTCTAATATCCCCTCCCCCCACAGTCACACACTATTATGTCACTCCTGTATAATATATCTTGTATCTGAAGAAGCGGTGATGTCATAGTGGTATAGTGATGTCATAGTGGTATAGTGATGTCATAGTGGTATAGTGATGTCATAGTGGTGTGATGTCATAGTGGTATAGTGATGTCATAGTGGTGTAGTGATGTCATAGTGGTGTAGTGATGTCATAGTGGTATAGTGATGTCATAGTGGTGTGATGTCATAGTGATATAGTGATGTCATAGTGGTATAGTGATGTCATAGTGGTGTAGTGATGTCATAGTGGTGTAGTGATGTCATAGTGGTATAGTGACATCACTACATATAGTGATATAGTGATGTTATAGTGGTAGTATAGTGATATAGTGATGTTATAGTGGTATAGTGATGTCATAGTGGTATAGTGATGTCATAGTGGTATAGTGATGTCATAGTGGGATTATTCCTCACATTGTCTTGCTCTCCTCTGTGTTCTCTCAGAGCTCTTTGAGGCGGTGCGGGAGATCCTCCCCGAGGTGCGGGGGATGGGGATCACGGTGTGGGTGATGGGCCCCGGAGATTACAGTCACATCAGTCTCTGTACAGAGGAGCTTACACTCTAATGTCCCCTCCCCCCACAGTCACATCAGTCTCTGTACAGAGGAGCTTACACTCTAATGTCCCCTCCCCCCACAGTCACACACTATTATGTCACTCCTGTATAATATATCTTGTATCTGAAGAAGCGGTGATGTCATAGTGGTATAGTGATGTCATAGTGATATAGTGATGTCATAGTGGTGTGATGTCATAGTGGTATAGTGATGTCATAGTGGTATAGTGATGTCATAGTGGTATATTGATATAGTGATGTCATAGTGGTGTGATGTCATAGTCGTATAGTGATGTCATAGTGGTGTAGTGATGTCATAGTGGTGTGATGTCATAGTGATATAGTGATGTCATAGTGGTGTAGTGATGTCATAGTGGTGTAGTGATGTCATAGTGGTGTAGTGATGTCATAGTGGTATAGTGATGTCATAGTAGTATAGTGATATAGTGATGTTATAGTGGTATAGTGATGTCATAGTGGTATAGTGATGTCATAGTGGTATAGTGATATAGTGATGTCATAGTGGTGTGATGTCATAGTCGTATAGTGATGTCATAGTGGTGTAGTGATGTCATAGTGGTGTGATGTCATAGTGATATAGTGATGTCATAGTGGTGTAGTGATGTCATAGTGGTGTAGTGATGTCATAGTGGTGTAGTGATGTCATAGTGGTATAGTGATGTCATAGTAGTATAGTGATATAGTGATGTTATAGTGGTATAGTGATGTCATAGTGGTATAGTGATGTCATAGTGGTGTAGTGATGTCATAGTGGTATAGTGATGTCGTAGTATAGTGATATAGTGATGTTATAGTGGTATAGTGATGTCATAGTGGTATAGTGATGTCATAGTGGGATTATTCCTCACATTGTCTTGCTCTCCTCTGTGTTCTCTCAGAGCTCTTTGAGGCGGTGCAGGAGATCCTCCCCGAGGTGCGGGGGATGGGGATCACGGTGTGGGTGATGGGCCCCGGAGATTACAGTCACATCAGTCTCTGTACAGAGGATCTTACACTCTAATGTCCCCCCCCCCCCACATCACATCAGTCTCTGTACAGAGGAGCTTACACTGTAATGTCCCTCCCTCCCACAGTCACAACAGTCTCTGTACAGAGGAGCTTACACTCTAATGTCCCCTCCCCCCACAGTTACATCAGTCTCTGTACAGAGGAGCTTACACTCTAATATCCCCTCCCCCCACAGTCACACACTATTATGTCACTCCTGTATAATATATCTTGTATCTGAAGAAGCGGTGATGTCATAGTGGTATAGTGATGTCATAGTGGTATAGTGATGGCATAGTGATATAGTGATGTCATAGTGGTATAGTGATGTCATAGTGGTATAGTGATGTCATAGTGGTATAGTGGTGTAGTGATGTCATAGTGGTGTGATGTCATAGTGGTATAGTGATGTCATAGTGGTGTAGTGATGTCATAGTGGTGTAGTGACATCACTACATATAGTGATATAGTGATGTTATAGTGGTATAGTGATGTCATAGTGGTATAGTGATGTCATAGTGGGATTATTCCTCACATTGTCTTGCTCTCCTCTGTGTTCTCTCAGAGCTCTTTGAGGCGGTGCAGGAGATCCTCCCCGAGGTGCGGGGGATGGGGATCACGGTGTGGGTGATGGGCCCCCGGAGATTACAGTCACATCAGTCTCTGTACAGAGGAGCTTACACTCTAATGTCCCCCCCGCACATCACATCAGTCTCTTTACAGAGGAGCTTACACTGTAATGTCCCCTCCCCCCCACAGTCACAACAGTCTCTGTACAGAGGAGCTTACACTCTAATGTCCCCTCCCCCCACAGTTAGATCAGTCTCTGTACAGAGGAGCTTACACTCTAATGTCCCCTCCCCCCCACAGTCACATCAGTCTCTGTACAGAGGAGCTTACACTCTAATGTCCCCCCCCCCCACAGTCACATCAGTCTCTGTACAGAGGAGCTTACACTCTAATGTCCCCTCCCCCCACAGTCACATCAGTCTCTGTACAGAGGAGCTTACACTCTAATGTCCCCTCCCCCCACAGTAACACACTATTATGTCACTCCTGTATAATATATCTTGTATCTGAAAAAGCGGTGATGTCATAGTGATATAGTGATGTCATAGTGGTGTGATGTCATAGTGGTATAGTGATGTCATAGTGGTATAGTGATATAGTGATGTCATAGTGGTATAGTGATGTCATAGTGGTGTAGTGATGTCATAGTGGTGTGATGGTATAGTGATGTCATAGTGATATAGTGATGTCATAGTGATATAGTGATGTCATAGTGGTATAGTGATGTCATAGTGGTGTAGTGATGTCATAGTGGTGTAGTAATGTCATAGTGGTATAGTGATGTCATAGTAGTATAGTGATATAGTGATGTTATAGTGGTGTAGTGATGTCATAGTGGTGTAGTGATGTCATAGTGGTATAGTGATGTCATAGTAGTATAGTGATGTTATAGTGGTATAGTGATGTCATAGTGGGATTATTCCTCACATTGTCTTGCTCTCCTCTGTGTTCTCTCAGAGCTCTTTGAGGCGGTGCGGGAGATCCTCCCCGAGGTGCGGGAGATGGGGATCACGGTGTGGGTGATGGGCCTCGGAGATTACAGTCACCTCAGTCTCTGTACAGAGGATCTTACACTCTAATGTCCCCTCCCCCACATCACATCAGTCTCTGTACAGAGGAGCTTACACTCTAATGTCCCCTCCCCCCCACAGTTACATCAGTCTCTGTACAGAGGAGCTTACTCTAATATCCCCTCTCCCCACAGTCACACACTATTATGTCACTCCTGTATAATATATCTTGTATCTGAAGAAGCGGTGATGTCATAGTGGTATAGTGATGTCATAGTGATATAGTGATGTCATAGTGGTATAGTGATGTCATAGTGGTATAGTGATGTCATAGTGGTGTAGTGATGTCATAGTGGTGTAGTGATGTCATAGTTGTGTGATGTCATAGTGATATAGTGATGTCATAGTGGTATAGTGATGTCATAGTGGTATAGTGATGTCATAGTGGTGTAGTGATGTCATAGTGGTGTACTGATGTCATAGTGGTATAGTGACATCACTACATATAGTGATATAGTGATGTTATAGTGGTAGTATAGTGATATAGTGCTGTTATAGTGGTATAGTGATGTCATAGTGGTATAGTGATGTCATAGTGGGATTATTCCTCACATTGTCTTTCTCTCCTCTGTGTTCTCTCAGAGCTCTTTGAGGCGGTGCGGGAGATCCTCCCCGAGGTGCGGGGGATGGGGATCACGGTGTGGGTGATGGGCCCCGGAGATTACAGTCACATCAGTCTCTGTACAGAGGAGCTTACACTCTAATGCCCCCCCCCACATCACATCAGTCTCTTTACAGAGGAGCTTACACTCTAATGTCCCCTCCCCCCCACAGTCACAACAGTCTCTGTACAGAGGAGCTTACACTCTAATGTCCCCTCCCCCCCATAGTTACATCAGTCTCTGTACAGAGGAGCTTACACTCTAATGTCCCCCTCCCCCCACAGTCACATCAGTCTCTGTACAGAGGAGCTTACACTCTAATGTCCCCTCCCCCCACAGTCACATCAGTCTCTGTACAGAGGAGCTTACACTCTAATGCCCCCCCCACATCACATCAGTCTCTGTACAGAGGAGCTTACACTCTAATGTCCCCTCCCCCCACAGTCACACACTATTATGTCACTCCTGTATAATATATCTTGTATCTGAAGAAGCGGTGATGTCATAGTGGTATAGTGATGTCATAGTGATGTCATAGTGGTGTAGTGATGTCATAGTGGTGTGATGTTATAGTGATATAGTGATGTCATAGTGGTGTGATGTCATAGTGATATAGTGATGTCATAGTGGTGTAGTGATGTCATAGTGGTGTAGTGATATAGTGATGTTATTGTGGTATAGTGATGTCATAGTGGTATAGTGATGTCATAGTGGTGTAGTGATGTCATAGTGGTATAGTGATGTCATAGTAGTATAGTGATATAGTGATGTTATAGTGGTATAGTGATGTCATAGTGGTATAGTGATGTCATAGTGGGATTATTCCTCACATTTTCTTGCTCTCCTCTGTGTTCTCTCAGAGCTCTTTGAGGCGGTGCGGGAGATCCTCCCCAAGGTGCGGGGGATGGGGATCACAGTGTGGGTGATGGGCCCCGGAGATTACAGTCACATCAGTCTCTGTACAGAGGATCTTACACTCTAATGTCCCCCCCCCACATCACATCAGTCTCTGTACAGAGGAGCTTACACTCTAATGTCCCCTCCCCCCCACAGTTACATCAGTCTCTGTACAGAGGAGCTTACACTCTAATATCCCCTCCCCCCACAGTCACACACTATTATGTCACTCCTGTATAATATATCTTGTATCTGAAGAAGCGGTGATGTCATAGTGGTATAGTGATGTCATAGTGATATAGTGATGTCATAGTGGTGTGATGTCATAGTGGTATAGTGATGTCATAGTGGTGTGATGTCATAGTGGCATAGTGATGTCATAGTTGTGTGATGTCATATTGGTGTAGTGATGTCATAGTGGTGTAGTGATGTCATAGTGGTATAGTGACATCACTACATATAGTGATATAGTGATGTTATAGTGGTAGTATAGTGATATAGTGATGTTATAGTGGTATAGTGATATCATAGTGGTATAGTGATGTCATAGTGGGATTATTCCTCACATTGTCTTGCTCTCCTCTGTGTTCTCTCAGAGCTCTTTGAGGCGAAGCGGGAGATCCTCCCCGAGGTGCGGGGGATGGGGATCACGGTGTGGGTGATGGGCCCCGGAGATTACAGTCACATCAGTCTCTGTACAGAGGAGCTTACACTCTAATGTCCCCTCCCCCCACAGTCACAACAGTCTCTGTACAGAGGAGCTTACACTCTAATGTCCCCTCCCCCCTCAGTCACATCAGTCTCTGTACAGAGGAGCTTACACTCTAATGTCCCCTCCCCCCACAGTCACATCAGTCTCTGTACAGAGGAGCTTACACTCTAATGTCCCCTCCCCCCACAGTCACATCAGTCTCTGTACAGAGGAGCTTACACTCTAATGTCCCCTCCCCCCACAGTCACACACTATTATGTCACTCCTGTATAATATATCTTGTATCTGAAAAAGCGGTGATGTCATAGTGGTATAGTGATGTCATAGTGGTATAGTGATGTCATAGTGGTATAGTGATATAGTGATGTCATAGTGGTGTGATGTCATAGTGGTATAGTGATGTCATAGTGGTGTAGTGATGTCATAGTGGTGTGATATCATAGTGGTATAGTGATGTCATAGTGGTGTGATGTCATAGTGGTATAGTGATGTCATAGTGGTGTAGTGATGTCATAGTGGTGTAGTGATGTCATAGTAGTATAGTGATATAGTGATGTTATAGTGGTATAGTGATGTCATAGTGGTATAGTGATGTCATAGTGGTATAGTGATGTCATAGTGGTGTAGTGATGTCATAGTGGTGTAGTGATGTCATAGTGGTATAGTGATGTCATAGTAGTATAGTGATACAGTGATGTTATAGTGGTATAATGATGTCATAGTGGGATTATTCCTCACATTGTCCTGCTCTCCTCTGTGTTCTCTCAGAGCTCTTTGGGGCGGTGCGGGAGATCCTCCCCGAGGTGCGGGAGATGGGGATCACGGTGTGGGTGATGGGCCCCGGAGATCACAGTCACATCAGTCTCTGTACAGAGGATCTTACACTCTAATGTCCCCCCCACATCACATCAGTCTCTGTACAGAGGAGCTTACACTCTAATGTCCCCTCCCCCCACAGTCACATCAGTCTCTGTACAGAGGAGCTTACACTCTAATGTCCCCTCCCCCCACAGTCACACACTATTATGTCACTCCTGTATAATATATCTTGTATCTGAAGAAGCGGTGATGTCATAGTGGTATAGTGATGTCATAGTGGTATAGTTATGTCATAGTGGTATAGTGATGTCATAGTGGTGTGATGTCATAGTGGTATAGTGATGTCATAGTGGTATAGTGATGTCATAGTGGTGTAGTGATGTCATAGTGGTGTGATGTCATAGTGGCATAGTGATGTCATAGTGGTGTGATGTCATAGTGATATAGTGATGTCATAGTGGTGTAGTGATGTCATAGTGGTGTAGTGATGTCATAGTGGTATAGTGACATCACTACATATAGTGATATAGTGATGTTATAGTGGTAGTATAGTGATATAGTGATGTTATAGTGGTATAGTGATGTCATAGTGGTATAGTGATGTCATAGTGGTATAGTGATGTCATAGTGGGATTATTCCTCACATTGTCTTGCTCTCCTCTGTGTTCTCTCAGAGCTCTTTGAGGCGGTGCGGGAGATCCTCCCCGAGGTGCGGGGGATGGGGATCACGGTGTGGGTGATGGGCCCCGGAGATTACAGTCACATCAGTTTCTGTACAGAGGAGCTTACACTCTAATGCCCCCCCCCCACATCACATCAGTCTCTTTACAGAGGAGCTTACACTCTAATGTCCCCTCCCCCCTACAGTCACAACAGTCTCTGTACAGAGGAGCTTACACTCTAATGTCCCCTCCCCCCCTCAGTCACATCAGTCTCTGTACAGAGGAGCTTACACTCTAAGGTCCCCCTCCCCCCACAGTCACATCAGTCTCTGTACAGAGGAGCTTACACTCTAATGTCCCCTCCCCCCCACAGTCACATCAGTCTCTGTACAGAGGAGCTTACACTCTAATGTCCCCTCCCCCCACAGTCACATCAGTCTCTGTACAGAGGATCTTACACTCTAATGTCCCCCCCCCACATCACATCAGTCTCTGTACAGAGGAGCTTACACTCTAATGTCCCCTCCCCCCCACAGTTACATCAGTCTCTGTACAGAGGAGCTTACACTCTAATATCCCCTCCCCCCACAGTCACACACTATTATGTCACTCCTGTATAATATATCTTGTATCTGAAGAAGCGGTGATGTCATAGTGGTATAGTGATGTCATAGTGATATAGTGATGTCATAGTGGTATAGTGATGTCATAGTGGTATAGTGATGTCATAGTGGTGTGATGTCATAGTGGTATAGTGATGTCATAGTGGTGTGATGTCATAGTGGCATAGTGATGTCATAGTTGTGTGATGTCATATTGGTGTAGTGATGTCATAGTGGTGTAGTGATGTCATAGTGGTATAGTGACATCACTACATATAGTGATATAGTGATGTTATAGTGGTAGTATAGTGATATAGTGATGTTATAGTGGTATAGTGATGTCATAATGGTATAGTGATGTCATAGTGGGATTATTCCTCACATTGTCTTGCTCTCCTCTGTGTTCTCTCAGAGCTCTTTGAGGCGAAGCGGGAGATCCTCCCCGAGGTGCGGGGGATGGGGATCACGGTGTGGGTGATGGGCCCCGGAGATTACAGTCACATCAGTCTCTGTACAGAGGAGCTTACACTCTAATGTCCCCTCCCCCCCACAGTCACAACAGTCTCTGTACAGAGGAGCTTACACTCTAATGTCCCCTCCCCCCCTCAGTCACATCAGTCTCTGTACAGAGGAGCTTACACTCTAATGTCCCCTCCCCCCACAGTCACATCAGTCTCTGTACAGAGGAGCTTACACTCTAATGTCCCCTCCCCCCACAGTCACATCAGTCTCTGTACAGAGGAGCTTACACTCTAATGTCCCCTCCCCCCACAGTCACACACTATTATGTCACTCCTGTATAATATATCTTGTATCTGAAAAAGCGGTGATGTCATAGTGGTATAGTGATATAGTGATATAGTGATGTCATAGTGGTGTGATGTCATAGTGGTATAGTGATGTCATAGTGGTGTAGTGATGTCATAGTGGTGTGATATCATAGTGGTATAGTGATGTCATAGTGGTGTGATGTCATAGTGATATAGTGATGGTATAGTGATGTCATAGTGGTGTAGTGATGTCATAGTGGTGTAGTGATGTCATAGTAGTATAGTGATATAGTGATGTTATAGTGGTATAGTGATGTCATAGTGGTATAGTGATGTCATAGTGGTGTAGTGATGTCATAGTGGTGTAGTGATGTCATAGTGGTATAGTGATGTCATAGTAGTATAGTGATACAGTGATGTTATAGTGGTATAATGATGTCAGAGTGGGATTATTCCTCACATTGTCCTGCTCTCCTCTGTGTTCTCTCAGAGCTCTTTGAGGCGGTGCGGGAGATCCTCCCCAAGGTGCGGGAGATGGGGATCACGGTGTGGGTGATGGGCCTCGGAGATTACAGTCACCTCAGTCTCTGTACAGAGGATCTTACACTCTAATGTCCCCTCCCCCACATCACATCAGTCTCTGTACAGAGAAGCTTACACTCTAATGTCCCCTCCCCCCCACAGTTACATCAGTCTCTGTACAGAGGAGCTTACACTCTAATATCCCCTCTCCCCACAGTCACACACTATTATGTCACTCCTGTATAATATATCTTGTATCTGAAGAAGCGGTGATGTCATAGTGGTATAGTGATGTCATAGTGATATAGTGATGTCATAGTGATATAGTGATGTCATAGTGGTATAGTGATGTCATAGTGGTATAGTGATGTCATAGTGGTATAGTGATGTCATAGTGGTATAGTGATGTCATAGTGGTGTAGTGATGTCATAGTGGTGTAGTGATGTCATAGTGGTGTGATGTCATAGTGATATAGTGATGTCATAGTGGTGTAGTGATGTCATAGTGGTGTAGTGATGTCATAGTGGTATAGTGACATCACTACATATAGTGATATAGTGATGTTATAGTGGTAGTATAGTGATATAGTGATGTTATAGTGGTATAGTGATGTCATAGTGGTATAGTGATGTCATAGTGGTATAGTGATGTCATAGTGGGATTATTCCTCACATTGTCTTGCTCTCCTCTGTGTTCTCTCAGAGCTCTTTGAGGCGAAGCGGGAGATCCTCCCCGAGGTGCGGGGGATGGGGATCACGGTGTGGGTGATGGGCCCCGGAGATTACAGTCACATCAGTCTCTGTACAGAGGAGCTTACACTCTAATGTCCCCCCCACATCACATCAGTCTCTGTACAGAGGAGCTTACACTCTAATGTCCCCTCCCCCCTACAGTCACAACAGTCTCTGTACAGAGGAGCTTACACTCTAATGTCCCCTCCCCCCCACAGTCACATCAGTCTCTGTACAGAGGAGCTTACACTCTAATGTCCCCTCCCCCCACAGTCACATCAGTCTCTGTACAGAGGAGCTTACACTCTAATGTCCCCTCCCCCCACAGTCACACACTATTATGTCACTCCTGTATAATATATCTTGTATCTGAAAAAGCGGTGATGTCATAGTGGTATAGTGATGTCATAGTGGTATAGTGATGTCATAGTGGTATAGTGATATAGTGATGTCATAGTGGTGTGATGTCATAGTGGTATAGTGATGTCATAGTGGTGTAGTGATGTCATAGTGGTGTGATATCATAGTGGTATAGTGATGTCATAGTGGTGTGATGTCATAGTGGTATAGTGATGTCATAGTGGTGTAGTGATGTCATAGTGGTGTAGTGATGTCATAGTAGTATAGTGATATAGTGATGTTATAGTGGTATAGTGATGTCATAGTGGTATAGTGATGTCATAGTGGTATAGTGATGTCATAGTGGTGTAGTGATGTCATAGTGGTGTAGTGATGTCATAGTGGTATAGTGATGTCATAGTAGTATAGTGATACAGTGATGTTATAGTGGTATAATGATGTCATAGTGGGATTATTCCTCACATTGTCCTGCTCTCCTCTGTGTTCTCTCAGAGCTCTTTGGGGCGGTGCGGGAGATCCTCCCCGAGGTGCGGGAGATGGGGATCACGGTGTGGGTGATGGGCCCCGGAGATCACAGTCACATCAGTCTCTGTACAGAGGATCTTACACTCTAATGTCCCCCCCACATCACATCAGTCTCTGTACAGAGGAGCTTACACTCTAATGTCCCCTCCCCCCACAGTCACATCAGTCTCTGTACAGAGGAGCTTACACTCTAATGTCCCCTCCCCCCACAGTCACACACTATTATGTCACTCCTGTATAATATATCTTGTATCTGAAGAAGCGGTGATGTCATAGTGGTATAGTGATGTCATAGTGGTATAGTTATGTCATAGTGGTATAGTGATGTCATAGTGGTGTGATGTCATAGTGGTATAGTGATGTCATAGTGGTATAGTGATGTCATAGTGGTGTAGTGATGTCATAGTGGTGTGATGTCATAGTGGCATAGTGATGTCATAGTGGTGTGATGTCATAGTGATATAGTGATGTCATAGTGGTGTAGTGATGTCATAGTGGTGTAGTGATGTCATAGTGGTATAGTGACATCACTACATATAGTGATATAGTGATGTTATAGTGGTAGTATAGTGATATAGTGATGTTATAGTGGTATAGTGATGTCATAGTGGTATAGTGATGTCATAGTGGTATAGTGATGTCATAGTGGGATTATTCCTCACATTGTCTTGCTCTCCTCTGTGTTCTCTCAGAGCTCTTTGAGGCGGTGCGGGAGATCCTCCCCGAGGTGCGGGGGATGGGGATCACGGTGTGGGTGATGGGCCCCGGAGATTACAGTCACATCAGTTTCTGTACAGAGGAGCTTACACTCTAATGCCCCCCCCCCCACATCACATCAGTCTCTTTACAGAGGAGCTTACACTCTAATGTACCTCCCTCCCACAGTCACAACAGTCTCTGTACAGAGGAGCTTACACTCTAATGTCCCCTCCCCCCCCTCAGTCACATCAGTCTCTGTACAGAGGAGCTTACACTCTAAGGTCCCCCTCCCCCCACAGTCACATCAGTCTCTGTACAGAGGAGCTTACACTCTAATGTCCCCTCCCCCCCACAGTCACATCAGTCTCTGTACAGAGGAGCTTACACTCTAATGTCCCCTCCCCCCACAGTCACATCAGTCTCTGTACAGAGGATCTTACACTCTAATGTCCCCCCCCCACATCACATCAGTCTCTGTACAGAGGAGCTTACACTCTAATGTCCCCTCCCCCCCACAGTTACATCAGTCTCTGTACAGAGGAGCTTACACTCTAATATCCCCTCCCCCCACAGTCACACACTATTATGTCACTCCTGTATAATATATCTTGTATCTGAAGAAGCGGTGATGTCATAGTGGTATAGTGATGTCATAGTGATATAGTGATGTCATAGTGGTATAGTGATGTCATAGTGGTATAGTGATGTCATAGTGGTGTGATGTCATAGTGGTATAGTGATGTCATAGTGGTGTGATGTCATAGTGGCATAGTGATGTCATAGTTGTGTGATGTCATATTGGTGTAGTGATGTCATAGTGGTGTAGTGATGTCATAGTGGTATAGTGACATCACTACATATAGTGATATAGTGATGTTATAGTGGTAGTATAGTGATATAGTGATGTTATAGTGGTATAGTGATGTCATAATGGTATAGTGATGTCATAGTGGGATTATTCCTCACATTGTCTTGCTCTCCTCTGTGTTCTCTCAGAGCTCTTTGAGGCGAAGCGGGAGATCCTCCCCGAGGTGCGGGGGATGGGGATCACGGTGTGGGTGATGGGCCCCGGAGATTACAGTCACATCAGTCTCTGTACAGAGGAGCTTACACTCTAATGTCCCCTCCCCCCCCACAGTCACAACAGTCTCTGTACAGAGGAGCTTACACTCTAATGTCCCCTCCCCCCCTCAGTCACATCAGTCTCTGTACAGAGGAGCTTACACTCTAATGTCCCCTCCCCCCACAGTCACATCAGTCTCTGTACAGAGGAGCTTACACTCTAATGTCCCCTCCCCCCACAGTCACATCAGTCTCTGTACAGAGGAGCTTACACTCTAATGTCCCCTCCCCCCACAGTCACACACTATTATGTCACTCCTGTATAATATATCTTGTATCTGAAAAAGCGGTGATGTCATAGTGGTATAGTGATATAGTGATATAGTGATGTCATAGTGGTGTGATGTCATAGTGGTATAGTGATGTCATAGTGGTGTAGTGATGTCATAGTGGTGTGATATCATAGTGGTATAGTGATGTCATAGTGGTGTGATGTCATAGTGATATAGTGATGGTATAGTGATGTCATAGTGGTGTAGTGATGTCATAGTGGTGTAGTGATGTCATAGTAGTATAGTGATATAGTGATGTTATAGTGGTATAGTGATGTCATAGTGGTATAGTGATGTCATAGTGGTGTAGTGATGTCATAGTGGTGTAGTGATGTCATAGTGGTATAGTGATGTCATAGTAGTATAGTGATACAGTGATGTTATAGTGGTATAATGATGTCAGAGTGGGATTATTCCTCACATTGTCCTGCTCTCCTCTGTGTTCTCTCAGAGCTCTTTGAGGCGGTGCGGGAGATCCTCCCCAAGGTGCGGGAGATGGGGATCACGGTGTGGGTGATGGGCCTCGGAGATTACAGTCACCTCAGTCTCTGTACAGAGGATCTTACACTCTAATGTCCCCTCCCCCACATCACATCAGTCTCTGTACAGAGAAGCTTACACTCTAATGTCCCCTCCCCCCCACAGTTACATCAGTCTCTGTACAGAGGAGCTTACACTCTAATATCCCCTCTCCCCACAGTCACACACTATTATGTCACTCCTGTATAATATATCTTGTATCTGAAGAAGCGGTGATGTCATAGTGGTATAGTGATGTCATAGTGATATAGTGATGTCATAGTGATATAGTGATGTCATAGTGGTATAGTGATGTCATAGTGGTATAGTGATGTCATAGTGGTATAGTGATGTCATAGTGGTATAGTGATGTCATAGTGGTGTAGTGATGTCATAGTGGTGTAGTGATGTCATAGTGGTGTGATGTCATAGTGATATAGTGATGTCATAGTGGTGTAGTGATGTCATAGTGGTGTAGTGATGTCATAGTGGTATAGTGACATCACTACATATAGTGATATAGTGATGTTATAGTGGTAGTATAGTGATATAGTGATGTTATAGTGGTATAGTGATGTCATAGTGGTATAGTGATGTCATAGTGGTATAGTGATGTCATAGTGGGATTATTCCTCACATTGTCTTGCTCTCCTCTGTGTTCTCTCAGAGCTCTTTGAGGCGAAGCGGGAGATCCTCCCCGAGGTGCGGGGGATGGGGATCACGGTGTGGGTGATGGGCCCCGGAGATTACAGTCACATCAGTCTCTGTACAGAGGAGCTTACACTCTAATGTCCCCCCCACATCACATCAGTCTCTGTACAGAGGAGCTTACACTCTAATGTCCCCTCCCCCCTACAGTCACAACAGTCTCTGTACAGAGGAGCTTACACTCTAATGTCCCCTCCCCCCCACAGTCACATCAGTCTCTGTACAGAGGAGCTTACACTCTAATGTCCCCTCCCCCCACAGTCACATCAGTCTCTGTACAGAGGAGCTTACACTCTAATGTCCCCTCCCCCCACAGCCACACACTATTATGTCACTCCTGTATAATATATCTTGTATCTGAAAAAGCGGTGATGTCATAGTGGTATAGTGATGTCATAGTGATATAGTGATGTCATAGTGGTGTGATGTCATAGTGGTATAGTGATGTCATAGTGGTATAGTGATATAGTGATGTCATAGTGGTATAGTGATGTCATAGTGGTGTGATGTCATAGTGGTATAGTGATGTCATAGTGGTATAGTGATGTCATAGTGGTGTGATGTCATAGTGATATAGTGATGTCATAGTGGTATAGTGATGTCATAGTGATGTAGTGATGTCATAGTGGTGTAGTGATGTCATAGTAGTGTAGTGATATAGTGATGTCATAGTGGTATAGTGATGTCATAGTGGTGTAGTGATGTCATAGTGGTGTAGTGATGTCATAGTGGTGTAGTGATGTCATAGTGGTATAGTGATGTCATAGTAGTATAGTGATTAGGGTTGTCCCGATACCGATACTGGTATCGGTATCGGTGCCGATACTAAGCATTTGCAAGAGTATCTGTACTCGTGCAAATGCCCCGATACCAAAAACCGATACCTTCGGCTCTGTACTTTCAGCTGTCAGCAGGAATTCCCTGCCAACAGCTGAAAAGTAAAGAAAAAATGCTGGCAATTACTGGTTGTTAAGGAACGGGGCCGACCGCTTCCTTAACAACCAATCACGTGTCCTTCTCTCCCCACCTCCTCCTCCCCTCTCACCAGCTATCAGCAGGCTCGGGACAGCATGTCTGTGGAAACTTCCTGCATTAGAGGTGAGCAAGCCCAGCTCCCCCCATTCCACTGTCTTCTCCCTTCTGCCGGGTGCAGCTCTCACATTTAGCTCTGCTCATCGCACTGATCTGACTTTTTCCTGGCAGCTGCATGGCTCTGCACACAGTGAGGCTTCTCCCCATGCCCTGTGTGTCCGTACTTAGCCTGGTGGAGCCCCCCTTCTCCCCCTCTCCAGCCTCTCCAGCAAGCAGAGGCACAGACAGTGTGACACAAGGCCAGCACCACTGCAGCAGGTCAGTGTTTGATCAGATTAGATTCACTGTTCTTTGCCAGTCATTTTTGTTTTGTTATTTAAAACTATATAATTAGAATTTGACACAGCAGCGCAGCACATATATTGTATACTTATTTTTAGTGGGAAACATACACTGGGTGTTTGCACCAGCTGAATGTGTTCAATCATGTTTATTTAAGTAGCAGCCATACATTTTGTTTTATTTGAATAGAGAGCAGTAGCCAGGATTGTGACTCCCCTCCCCACTTTATCAGCCCTCCCTTTTTTTTTTCTCAGTTACCAGTCTGCCCTGCCACCACACACACTCCCAGTCTGCCCTGCCACCACACACACTCCCAGTCTGCCCTGCCACCACACACACTCCCAGTCTGCCCTGCCACCACACACACTCCCAGTCTGCCCTGCCACCACACACACTCCCAGTCTGCCCTGCCACCACACACACTCCCAGTCTGCCCTGACACCACACACACTCCCAGTCTGCCCTGCCACCACACACACTCCCAGTCTGCCCTGCCACCACACACACTCCCAGTCTGCCCTGCCACCACACACACTCCCAGTCTGCCCTGCCACCACACACACTCCCAGTCTGCCCTGCCACCACACACACTGCCAGTCTGCCCTGCCACCACAGACACTCCCAGTCTGCCCTGCCACACTCTCCCAGTCTGCCCTGCCACACTCTCCCAGTCTGCCCTGCCACACTCTCCCAGTCTGCCCTGCCACACTCTCCCAGTCTGCCCTGCCACACTCTCCCAGTCTGCCCTGCCACACTCTCCCAGTCTGCCCATCTACACTCTACCAGTCTGCCCATCTACACTCTCCCAGTCTGCCCATCTACACTCTCCCAGTCTGCCCATCTACACTCTCCCAGTCTGCCCATTTACACTCTCCCAGTCTGCCCATCTACACTCTCCCAGTCTGCCCATCTACACTCTCCCAGTCAGCCCTGCTACAGTCGACCAGTCATTCAGTCTACCAATCAGCACATCTTTACCCCAGCCTCATCCAACTCCCCCAAACCACCCCTTTACCTTCTCTTCCCAGGTGATAGGTATCGGTAATCGGTATCGGCGAGTACTTAAAAAAAAGTATCGGTACTCGTACTCGGTGTCAAAAAAGTGGTATCGGGACAACCCTAATAGTGATACAGTGATGTTATAGTGGTATAATGATGTCATAGTGGGATTATTCCTCACATTGTCCTGCTCTCCTCTGTGTTCTCTCAGAGCTCTTTGAGGCGGTGCGGGAGATCCTCCCCAAGGTGCGGGAGATGGGGATCACGGTGTGGGTGATGGGCCTCGGAGATTACAGTCACATCAGTCTCTGTACAGAGGATCTTACACTCTAATGTCGTCCCCCCACATCACATCAGTCTCTGTACAGAGGAGCTTACACTCTAATGTCCCCTCCCCCCACAGTCACATCAGTCTCTGTACAGAGGAGCTTACACTCTAATGTCCCCTCCCCCCACAGTCACACACTATTATGTCACTCCTGTATAATATATCTTGTATCTGAAGAAGCGGTGATGTCATAGTGGTATAGTGATGTCATAGTGGTATAGTGATGTCATAGTGGTATAGTGATGTCATAGTGGTATAGTGATGTCATAGTGGTGTGATGTCATAGTGGTATAGTGATGTCATAGTGGTGTAGTTTTGTCATAGTGGTATGATGTCCTAGTGGTATAGTGATGTCATAGTGATATAGTGATGTCATAGTGGTATAGTGATGTCATAGTGGTGTAGTGATGTCATAGTAGTATAGTGATATAGTGATGTTATAGTGGTATAGTGATGTCATAGTGGTATAGTGATGTCATAGTGGTGTAGTGATGTCATAGTGGTGTAGTGATGTCATAGTGGTATAGTGATGTCATACCGGTAGTAGTATAGTGATACAGTGATGTTATAGTGGTATAGTGATGTCATAGTGGGATTATTCCTCACATTGTCTTGCTCTCCTCTGTGTTTTCTCAGAGCTCTTTGAGGCGGTGCGGGAGATCCTCCCCGAGGTGCGGGAGATGGGGATCACGGTGTGGGTGATGGGCCCCGGAGATTACAGTCACATCAGTCTCTGTACAGAGGATCTTACACTCTAATGTCCCCCCCCACATCACATCAGTCTCTGTACAGAGGAGCTTACACTCTAATGTCCCCCCCTCCCACAGTCACAACAGTCTCTGTACAGAGGAGCTTACACTCTAATGTCCCCTCCCCCCCCACAGTTACATCAGTCTCTGTACAGAGGAGCTTACACTCTAATATCCCCTCCCCCCACAGTCACACACTATTATGTCACTCCTGTATAATATATCTTGTATCTGAAGAAGCGGTGATGTCATAGTGGTATAGTGATGTCATAGTGGTATAGTGATGTCATAGTGGTATAGTGATGTCATAGTGGTATAGTGATATAGTGGTATAGTGGTATAGTGATGTCATAGTGGTGTAGTGATGTCATAGTGGTGTAGTGATGTCATAGTGGTGTAGTGATGTCATAGTGGTGTAGTGATGTCATAGTGGTGTACTGATGTCATAGTGGTATAGTGACATCACTACATATAGTGATAGTGATGTTATAGTGGTAGTATAGTGATATAGTGATTTTATAGTGGTATAGTGATGTCATAGTGGTATAGTGATGTCATAGTGGGATTATTCCTCACATTGTCTTGCTCTCCTCTGTGTTTTCTCAGAGCTCTTTGAGGGGAAGCGGGAGATCCTCCCCGAGGTGCGGGGGATGGGGATCACGGTGTGTGTGATGGGCATCGGAGATTACAGTCACATCAGTCTCTGTACAGAGGAGCTTACACTCTAATGTCCCCCCCCCCCCCACATCACATCAGTCTCTGTACAGAGGAGCTTACACTCTAATGTCCCCTCCCCCCCCACAGTCACAACAGTCTCTGTACAGAGGAGCTTACACTCTAATGTCCCGTCCCCCCCACAGTTACATCCGTTTCTGTACAGAGGAGCTTACACTCTAATGTCCCCTCCCCCCCACAGTCACATCAGTCTCTGTACAGAGGAGCTTACACTCTAATGTCCCCTCCCCACCACAGTCACATCAGTCTCTGTACAGAGGAGCTTACAATCTAATGTCCCCTCCCCCCACAGTCACATCAGTCTCTGTACAGAGGAGCTTACACTCTAATGTCCCCCCCCACATCACATCAGTCTCTGTACAGAGGAGCTTACACTCTAATGTCCCCTCCCCCCACAGTCACACACTATTATGTCCCTCCTGTATAATATATCTTGTATCTGAAAAAGCAGTGATGTCATAGTGGTATAGTGATGTCATAGTGGTATAGTGATGTCATAGTGGTATAGTGATGTCATAGTGGTATAGTGATATAGTGATGTCATAGTGGTGTGATGTCATAGTGGTATAGTGATGTCATAGTGGTATAGTGATGTCATAGTGGTGTAGTGATGTCATAGTGGTGTGATGTCATAGTGGTATAGTGATGTCATAGTGATATAGTGATGTCATAGTGGTATAGTGATGTCATAGTGGTGTAGTGATGTCATAGTGGTATAGTGATGTCATAGTAGTATAGTGATGTCATAGTAGTATAGTGATATAGTGATGTTATAGTGGTATAGTGATGTCATAGTGGTATAGTGATGTCATAGTGGTGTAGTGATGTCATAGAGGTGTAGTGATGTCATAGTGGTGTAGTGATGTCATAGTGGTATAGTGATGTCATAGTGGTATAGTGATGTCATAGTGGGATTATTCCTCACATTGTCTTGCTCTCCTCTGTGTTCTCTCAGAGCTCTTTGAGGCGGTGCGGGAGATCCTCCCCGAGGTGCGGGGGATGGGGATCACGGTGTGGGTGATGGGCCCCGGAGATTACAATCACATCAGTCTCTGTACAGAGGATCTTACACTCTAATGTCCCCCCCCACATCACATCAGTCTCTCTACAGAGGAGCTTACACTCTAATGTCCCCCCCCCACATCACATCAGTCTCTCTACAGAGGAGCTTACACTCTAATGTCCCCTCCCCCCACAGTCACACACTATTATGTCCCTCCTGTATAATATATCTTGTATCTGAAAAAGCGGTGATGTCATAGTGGTATAGTGATATCATAGTGATATAGTGATGTCATAGTGGTGTGATGTCATAGTGGTATAGTGATGTCATAGTGGTATAGTGATATAGTGATTTCATAGTGGTATAGTGATGTCATAGTGGTGTAGTGATGTCATAGTGGTGTGATGTCATAGTGGTATAGTGATGTTATAGTGGTGTAGTGATGTCATAGTGGTATAGTGATGTCATAGTAGTATAGTGATATACTGATGTTATAGTGGTATAGTGATGTCATAGTGGTATAGTGATGTCATAGTGGTATAGTGATGTCATAGTGGTGTAGTGATGTCATAGTGGTATAGTGATGTCATAGTAGTATAGTGATATAGTGATGTCATAGTGGTATAGTGATGTCATAGTGGTATAGTGATGTCATAGTGGGATTATTCCTCACATTGTCTTGCTCTCCTCTGTGTTCTCTCAGAGCTCTTTGAGGCGGTGCGGGGGATGGGGATCACGGTGTGGGTGATGGGCCCCGGAGATTACAGTCACATCAGTCTCTGTACAGAGGATCTTACACTCTAATGTCCCCCCCCCACATCACATCAGTCTCTGTACAGAGGAGCTTACACTCTAATGTCCCTCCCTCCCACAGTCACAACAGTCTCTGTACAGAGGAGCTTACACTCTAATGTCCCCTCCCCCCCACAGTTACATCAGTCTCTGTACAGAGGAGCTTACACTCTAATATCCCCTCCCCCCACAGTCACACACTATTATGTCACTCCTGTATAATATATCTTGTATCTGAAGAAGCGGTGATGTCATAGTGGTATAGTGATGTCATAGTGGTATAGTGATGTCATAGTGGTATAGTGATGTCATAGTGGTGTAGTGATGTCATAGTGGTATAGTGATGTCATAGTGGTATAGTGATGTCATAGTGGTGTGATGTCATAGTGGTATAGCGATGTCATAGTGGTGTAGTGATGTCATAGTGGTGTGATGTCATAGTGGTATAGTGATGCCATAGTGGTGTGATGTCATAGTGATATAGTGATGTCATAGTGGTATAGTGATGTCATAGTGGTGTAGTGATGTCATAGTGGTGTAGTGATGTCATAGTGGTATAGTGACATCACTACATATAGTGATGTTATAGTGGTATAGTGATGTCATAGTGGTATAGTGATGTCATAGTGGGATTATTCCTCACATTGTCTTGCTCTCCTCTGTGTTCTCTCAGAGCTCTTTAAGGCGGTGCGGGAGATCCTCCCCGAGGTGCGGGGGATGGGGATCACGGTGTGGGTGATGGGCCCCGGAGATTACAGTCACATCAGTCTCTGTACAGAGGAGCTTATACTCTAATGTCCCCTCCCCCCACAGTCACATCAGTCTCTGTACAGAGGAGCTTACACTCTAATGTCCCCTCCCCCCACAGTCACATCAGTCTCTGTACAGATGAGCTTACACTCTAATGTCCCCTCCCCCCACAGTCACACACTATTATGTCACTCCTGTATAATATATCTTGTATCTGAAGAAGCAGTGATGTCATAGTGGTATAGTGATGTCATAGTGGTATAGTGATGTCATAGTGGTATAGTGATGTCATAGTGGTGTAGTGATGTCATAGTGGTGTAGTGATGTCATAGTGGTGTGATGTCATAGTGGTATAGTGATGTCATAGTGGTGTGATGTCATAGTGATATAGTGATGTCATCGTGGTATAGTGATGTCATAGTGGTGTAGTGATGTCATAGTGGTATAGTGACATCACTACATATAGTGATATAGTGATGTTATAGTGGTAGTATAGTGATATAGTGATGTTATAGTGGTATAGTGATGTCATAGTGGTATAGTGATGTCATAGTGGTATAGTGATTGTGATACATTTGCCTATATGTCTCAGTTTAATTCTACCTGCTTGCCCTGTGTGATTCAGTCCTGGCTAACAGGTTATTGACGTGCTAATGTCCCCTCACTATTTCTAAAGGTTAATTGATCTATTGGGTTGTGTGAAGGAGATCTGTGTTTAAGTGGCTTGTGTTAATTATTCTGATTGCTTCATTGTGGTAATTATCTCTCTATATGCGGGGTCGAGCTGTCTAGTTAATGTATTCAGTACAACTAGTAATCAGCGTCACTGATGTCATTGTCTAAAGGAAATGTGTTTTCAGCATCGGCTCCGTCGTGTCTGCCTAATCATCTGTATGGAAGCCCCAGTGTGAGGGGGGCGGAGATTTGTCATTGTAACAGTTTTGGAAATGACATATAAGCTGTGTGATATAACATTAAACTCTGTCTTGTTCTAGCAGTAAGCCTGGACTCATGTGTGGCTTAATGGGCGATCTCAGGAATATTCCTCCTAGTGGAATATTGGGTGATGTTCTTATGAAAGAAGGGACTGTTTGACGGGGATATCATACCAATACCGTCACAAATGGTTGGCAGCAGCGGGATTTTCCCTTCTACTCTCCTTTACACCCGGATTCCAAGCAGACACTGGAAGAACTACTGGAAGTTCGTGGAAGGATTGCTAGCAACAAAACCAAGCGGGTCATCATAGCAGAATCAATGGAGCTAGACCAGGAGGACGGGATTGCAGCAACGCCAGCAGTACAAGAGATGGAGACACCAGTGATTCAGGAGGAGGAATCGCCAGCCAACAAGCTAATGAGAGAGAAGCTAGCATGGTTCGGCCCGAACCCAACGCCGGATGTGGTGCTGAAAGTGAAGGACCTGTTAGCGAAGGAGGCTAAACAAATAAGAGACGCAGAACTACAGAAGGATAAACAAATAAGAGACGCAGAGCTACAGGAGGATAAACAGATAAGAGACGCAGAGCTACAGAAGGATAAACAAAATAAAGACGCTGAACTACAGAAGGATAAACAAATAAGAGACGCAGAGCTACAGTTAAAACTGGCAGCAGTCCAACAAGCAGCCGCACATTCTCCAAGCAGTGAGTACAGCACAGCAGACGCAAGGAAGATTCCGTTTAGCACTTTTAAAGCTTTTGATGAAAAAGACTGTGAAATTGATAACTACCTGGCAGACTTTGAGCGACAATGTAACCTGCACCGAATAGCTAGAAGAGAGTGGGTTGCAATATTGTCAGGCAAACTGTCAGGCAAAGCTTCTGATGCTTTCCGGACCGTGCCAGATCAGGATATCCATAGCTACGCCCGGGTTAAAGAAGTGCTCCTGGCTCGTTATGCAGTAACCCCAGAGTCCCACCGACAGAAGTTCAGGGACTCACGCAAAACCACGAAAGACTCTTACGCGGAATGGGCATGCCAGTTGTCCCTGTTGGCCTCTAACTGGGTTAACAGCAGCCAGGCCACCACCGCAGAGGACATTTTGCAACTAATGCTCCTGGAGCAATTTTACAATCACATCCAGACGGATGTCAAAGATTGGGTGAGAGATCGCAGGCCCATGACTCTACCAGAGGCCGCGAAGTTGGCGGATGAATATGCGGATACTCGCAAGACAAACCAGGTCACACCACGGGTACAACCTCCACGACCAACGGCGCCCTCACACCCACCAGCCGCTAGATACCAACCTCCTAACAGACCGATGACATCTAGCCCTCACTATCCACGCCAGGAGTACAACGAACAACGCTGCTTCCGGTGCAAACAGCTGGGTCACTTCAAGCAGAATTGCCCCATGAATGACAACACCAGGTCAAATTGGTCTCAACCTGGGTACCGCCCACCAGCAGCAGCCCATTGTGTAGACTCGGCTTGGGATCTCCAGGAGCTGGGTCCGGAAGAACCATTGGACACCATTTACGAAGTCCTCACGGTACAATATGGTATTACGGACAACAGGGAACACCATTGTCAGCTGGTCATGGGCGACAGCCATGAGCCGGAGGGGCCCTGGAGGGAGCTGGGCAGAAAGAGGCACCGCCGGCTACCCCCCAAGAAGAAGAGGTCCTGGAAGCCGTATAACAAGCTGACCTGGGAGGATAAGAAGCGACTGGAGGAGAGGGAGTCGCAGCGGGCATCCCAGATGCGGGCCGAGATGTTCGCCAAGGGCCCACCGGTGGCCCCTTACACCACCACCCAGTTCCTGATGATGAAGGACCACGTGGAGAGCCTGCAGGACATGAGCAAGCAGGAGCTGATCCGTGAGTACATAGAGCTGGAGGAGTGCATAAGCCGCATGAAGGAGGAGAACAACCACCTGAGGTCACAGCAGGCTGACCCCCCCCAGGCTCCATGAACTGGAGATGGAGCTGGAGAAGCTCAAAGAGGAGAACTGGCGGCTGCGGAGGGAGCAGAGGGTGGCTGACCCTATGGGGCCCTGATTCCCCCCCCCCCCCGAACTCTGAGCACCGGTGCTACAGCATTTCAACAAATATAACTTTTTCTTTTTTTTTTATGAATCTCCTGTGATTGTCACTTCAGAGCCATAACCTGCCCCCTCCCATAGCGGGACACCTAGACGGCGGCGCACAGACCCATTCGCCGTCTTCACACTGACTTCTGGTGACTCTGCAGATCGCACAAAGACTTGGGGACTGAACAGCGTGCGATCTGACGACCCGGTGGCATACCTGAGTCTGAAGCAGTTACCAAGGGAGGTCAGTCACGCAAAACGGAGTTAACCTCGGACTAAAAGCTCTGAACCCGTCAACCCTACTGGACCAGGAAAGGTCCAACCGGGTTTGCCGGAGCAGGGAGAAAAAGGGGGGCCATTGTGATACATTTGCCTATATGTCTCAGTTTAATTCTCCCTGCTTGCCCTGTGTGATTAAGTCCTGGCTAACAGGTTATTGACGTGCTAATGTCCCCTCACTATTTCTAAAGGTTAATTGATCTATTGGGTTGTGTGAAGGAGATCTGTGTTTAAGTGGCTTGTGTTAATTATTCTGATTGCTTCATTGTGGTAATTATCTCTCTATATGCGGGGTCGAGCTGTCTAGTTAATGTATTCAGTACAACTAGTAATCAGCGTCACTGATGTAATTGTCTAAAGGAAATGTGTTTTCAGCATCGGCTCCGTCGTGTTTGCCTAATCATCTGTATGGAAGCCCCAGTGTGAGGGGGGCGGAGATTTGTCATTGTAACAGTTTTGGAAATGACATATAAGCTGTGTGATATAACATTAAACTCTGTCTTGTTCTAGCAGTAAGCCTGGACTCATGTGTGGCTTAATGGGCGATCTCAGGAATATTCCTCCTAGTGGAATATTGGGTGATGTTCTTATGAAAGAAGGGAGTGTTTGACGGGGATATCATACCAATACCGTCACAGTGATGTCATAGTGGGATTATTCCTCACATTGTCTTGCTCTCCTCTGTGTTCTCTCAGAGCTCTTTGAGGCGAAGCGGGAGATCCTCCCCGAGGTGCGGGGGATGGGGATCACGGTGTGGGTGATGGGCCCCGGAGATTACAGTCACATCAGTCTCTGTACAGAGGAGCTTACACTCTAATGCCCCCCCCCCCCACATCACATCAGTCTCTGTACAGAGGAGCTTACACTCTAATGTCCCCTCCCCCCCACAGTCACAACAGTCTCTGTACAGAGGAGCTTACACTCTAATGTCCCCCCCCACACATCACATCAGTCTCTGTACAGAGGAGCTTACACTCTAATGTCCCCTCCCCCCACAGTCACACACTATTATGTCCCTCCTGTATAATATATCTTGTATCTGAAAAAGCAGTGATGTCATAGTGGTATAGTGATGTCATAGTGATATAGTGATGTCATAGTGGTATAGTGATATAGTGATGTCATAGTGGTATAGTGATGTCATAGTGGTGTAGTGATGTCATAGTGGTATAGTGATGTCATAGTAGTATAGTGATGTCATAGTGGTATAGTGATGTCATAGTGGTATAGTGATGTCATAGTGGGATTATTCCTCACATTGTCTTGCTCTCCTCTGTGTTCTCTTAGAGCTCTTTGAGGCGGTGCGGGAGATCCTCCCCGAGGTGCGGGGGATGGGGATCACGGTGTGGGTGATGGGCCCCGGAGATTAGTCACATCAGTCTCTGTACAGAGGAGCTTACACTCTAATGTCCCCCCCCACATCACATCAGTCTCTGTACAGAGGAGCTTACACTCTAATGTCCCCTCCCCCCCACAGTCACATCAGTCTCTGTACAGAGGAGCTTACACTCTAATGTCCCCCCCCACATCACATCAGTCTCTGTACAGAGGAGCTTACACTCTAATGTCCCCTCCCCCCACAGTCACACACTATTATGTCACTCCTGTATAATATATCTTGTATCTGAAAAAGCGGTGATGTCATAGTGGTATAGTGATGTCATAGTGATATAGTGATGTCATAGTGGTGTGATGTCATAGTGGTATAGTGATGTCATAGTGGTATAGTGATGTCATAGTGGTATAGTGATATAGTGATGTCATAGTGGTATAGTGATGTCATAGTGGTATAGTGATGTCATAGTGGTGTAGTGATGTCATAGTGGTGTAGTGATGTCATAGTGGTATAGTGATGTCATAGTGGTGTGATGTCATAGTGATGTCATAGTGGTATAGTGATGTCATAGTGGTATAGCGATGTCATAGTAGTATAGTGATATAGTGATGTTATAGTGGTATAGTGATGTCATAGTGGTATAGTGATGTCATAGTGGTGTAGTGATGTCATAGTGGTGTAGTGATGTCATAGTGGTGTAGTGATGTCATAGTGGTATAGTGATGTCATAGTAGTATAGTGATATAGTGATGTCATAGTGGTATAGTGATGTCATAGTGGGATTATTCCTCGCATTGTCTTGCTCTCCTCTGTGTTCTCTCAGAGCTCTTTGAGGCAGTGCGGGGGATGGGGATCACGGTGTGGGTGATGGGCCCCGGAGATTACAGTCACATCAGTCTCTGTACAGAGGATCTTACACTCTAATGTCCCCCCCCCCACATCACATCAGTCTCTGTACAGAGGAGCTTACACTCTAATGTCCCTCCCTCCCACAGTCACAACAGTCTCTGTACAGAGGAGCTTACACTCTAATGTCCCCTCCCCCCACAGTTACATCAGTCTCTGTACAGAGGAGCTTACACTCTAATATCCCCTCCCCCCACAGTCACACACTATTATGTCACTCCTGTATAATATATCTTGTATCTGAAGAAGCGGTGATGTCATAGTGGTATAGTGATGTCATAGTGGTATAGTGATATAGTGATGTCATAGTGGTGTGATGTCATAGTGGTATAGTGATGTCATAGTGGTATAGTGATGTCATGGTGGTGTGATGTCATAGTGGTGTGATGTCATAGTGGTATAGTGGTGTGATGTCATAGTGATGTCATAGTGGTATAGTGATGTCATAGTGGTGTAGTGATGTCATAGTAGTATAGTGATATAGTGATGTCATAGTGGTGTAGTGATGTCATAGTGGTGTAGTGATGTCATAGTGGTGTAGTGATGTCATAGTGGTATAGTGATGTCATAGTAGTATAGTGATATAGTGGTATAGTGATGTCATAGTGGTATAGTGATGTCATAGTGGGATTATTCCTCACATTGTCTTGCTCTCCTCTGTGTTCTCTCAGAGCTCTTTGAGGCGGTGCGGGGGATGGGGATCACGGTGTGGGTGATGGGCCCCGGAGATTACAGTCACATCAGTCTCTGTACAGAGGATCTTACACTCTAATGTCCCCCCCCACATCACATCAGTCTCTGTACAGAGGAGCTTACACTCTAATGTCCCCCCCTCCCACAGTCACAACAGTCTCTGTACAGAGGAGCTTACACTCTAATGTCCCCTCCCCCCCCACAGTTACATCAGTCTCTGTACAGAGGAGCTTACACTCTAATATCCCCTCCCCCCACAGTCACACACTATTATGTCACTCCTGTATAATATATCTTGTATCTGAAGAAGCGGTGATGTCATAGTGGTATAGTGATGTCATAGTGGTATAGTGATGTCATAGTGATGTCATAGTGGTATAGTGATGTCATAGTGGTATAGTGATGTCATAGTGGTATAGTGATATAGTGGTATAGTGATGTCATAGTGGTGTAGTGATGTCATAGTGGTGTAGTGATGTCATAGTGGTGTAGTGATGTCATAGTGGTGTACTGATGTCATAGTGGTATAGTGACATCACTACATATAGTGATAGTGATGTTATAGTGGTAGTATAGTGATATAGTGATTTTATAGTGGTATAGTGATGTCATAGTGGTATAGTGATGTCATAGTGGGATTATTCCTCACATTGTCTTGCTCTCCTCTGTGTTTTCTCAGAGCTCTTTGAGGGGAAGCGGGAGATCCTCCCCGAGGTGCGGGGGATGGGGATCACGGTGTGTGTGATGGACATCGGAGATTACAGTCACATCAGTCTCTGTACAGAGGAGCTTACACTCTAATGTCCCCCCCCCCCACATCACATCAGTCTCTGTACAGAGGAGCTTACACTCTAATGTCCCCTCCCCCCCCACAGTCACAACAGTCTCTGTACAGAGGAGCTTACACTCTAATGTCCCATCCCCCCCACAGTTACATCCGTTTCTGTACAGAGGAGCTTACACTCTAATGTCCCCTCCCCCCCACAGTCACATCAGTCTCTGTACAGAGGAGCTTACACTCTAATGTCCCCTCCCCACCACAGTCACATCAGTCTCTGTACAGAGGAGCTTACAATCTAATGTCCCCTCCCCCCACAGTCACATCAGTCTCTGTACAGAGGAGCTTACACTCTAATGTCCCCCCCCACATCACATCAGTCTCTGTACAGAGGAGCTTACACTCTAATGTCCCCTCCCCCCACAGTCACACACTATTATGTCCCTCCTGTATAATATATCTTGTATCTGAAAAAGCAGTGATGTCATAGTGGTATAGTGATGTCATAGTGGTATAGTGATGTCATAGTGGTATAGTGATGTCATAGTGGTATAGTGATATAGTGATGTCATAGTGGTGTGATGTCATAGTGGTATAGTGATGTCATAGTGGTATAGTGATGTCATAGTGGTGTAGTGATGTCATAGTGGTGTGATGTCATAGTGGTATAGTGATGTCATAGTGATATAGTGATGTCATAGTGGTATAGTGATGTCATAGTGGTGTAGTGATGTCATAGTGGTATAGTGATGTCATAGTAGTATAGTGATGTCATAGTAGTATAGTGATATAGTGATGTTATAGTGGTATAGTGATGTCATAGTGGTATAGTGATGTCATAGTGGTGTAGTGATGTCATAGAGGTGTAGTGATGTCATAGTGGTGTAGTGATGTCATAGTGGTATAGTGATGTCATAGTGGTATAGTGATGTCATAGTGGGATTATTCCTCACATTGTCTTGCTCTCCTCTGTGTTCTCTCAGAGCTCTTTGAGGCGGTGCGGGAGATCCTCCCCGAGGTGCGGGGGATGGGGATCACGGTGTGGGTGATGGGCCCCGGAGATTACAATCACATCAGTCTCTTTACAGAGGATCTTACACTCTAATGTCCCCCCCCACATCACATCAGTCTCTCTACAGAGGAGCTTACACTCTAATGTCCCCCCCCACATCACATCAGTCTCTCTACAGAGGAGCTTACACTCTAATGTCCCCTCCCCCCACAGTCACACACTATTATGTCCCTCCTGTATAATATATCTTGTATCTGAAAAAGCGGTGAAGTCATAGTGGTATAGTGATATCATAGTGATATAGTGATGTCATAGTGGTGTGATGTCATAGTGGTATAGTGATGTCATAGTGGTATAGTGATATAGTGATTTCATAGTGGTATAGTGATGTCATAGTGGTGTAGTGATGTCATAGTGGTGTGATGTCATAGTGGTATAGTGATGTTATAGTGGTGTAGTGATGTCATAGTGGTATAGTGATGTCATAGTAGTATAGTGATATACTGATGTTATAGTGGTATAGTGATGTCATAGTGGTATAGTGATGTCATAGTGGTATAGTGATGTCATAGTGGTGTAGTGATGTCATAGTGGTATAGTGATGTCATAGTAGTATAGTGATATAGTGATGTCATAGTGGTATAGTGATGTCATAGTGGTATAGTGATGTCATAGTGGGATTATTCCTCACATTGTCTTGCTCTCCTCTGTGTTCTCTCAGAGCTCTTTGAGGCGGTGCGGGGGATGGGGATCACGGTGTGGGTGATGGGCCCCGGAGATTACAGTCACATCAGTCTCTGTACAGAGGATCTTACACTCTAATGTCCCCCCCCCCACATCACATCAGTCTCTGTACAGAGGAGCTTACACTCTAATGTCCCTCCCTCCCACAGTCACAACAGTCTCTGTACAGAGGAGCTTACACTCTAATGTCCCCTCCCCCCCACAGTTACATCAGTCTCTGTACAGAGGAGCTTACACTCTAATATCCCCTCCCCCCACAGTCACACACTATTATGTCACTCCTGTATAATATATCTTGTATCTGAAGAAGCGGTGATGTCATAGTGGTATAGTGATGTCATAGTGGTATAGTGATGTCATAGTGGTATAGTGATGTCATAGTGGTGTAGTGATGTCATAGTGGTATAGTGATGTCATAGTGGTATAGTGATGTCATAGTGGTATAGTGATGTCATAGTGGTGTGATGTCATAGTGGTATAGCGATGTCATAGTGGTGTGATGTCATAGTGGTATAGTGATGCCATAGTGGTGTGATGTCATAGTGATATAGTGATGTCATAGTGGTATAGTGATGTCATAGTGGTGTAGTGATGTCATAGTGGTGTAGTGATGTCATAGTGGTATAGTGACATCACTACATATAGTGATGTTATAGTGGTATAGTGATGTCATAGTGGTATAGTGATGTCATAGTGGGATTATTCCTCACATTGTCTTGCTCTCCTCTGTGTTCTCTCAGAGCTCTTTAAGGCGGTGCGGGAGATCCTCCCCGAGGTGCGGGGGATGGGGATCACGGTGTGGGTGATGGGCCCCGGAGATTACAGTCACATCAGTCTCTGTACAGAGGAGCTTATACTCTAATGTCCCCTCCCCCCACAGTCACATCAGTCTCTGTACAGAGGAGCTTACACTCTAATGTCCCCTCCCCCCACAGTCACATCAGTCTCTGTACAGATGAGCTTACACTCTAATGTCCCCTCCCCCCACAGTCACACACTATTATGTCACTCCTGTATAATATATCTTGTATCTGAAGAAGCAGTGATGTCATAGTGGTATAGTGATGTCATAGTGGTATAGTGATGTCATAGTGGTATAGTGATGTCATAGTGGTGTAGTGATGTCATAGTGGTGTAGTGATGTCATAGTGGTGTGATGTCATAGTGGTATAGTGATGTCATAGTGGTGTGATGTCATAGTGATATAGTGATGTCATCGTGGTATAGTGATGTCATAGTGGTGTAGTGATGTCATAGTGGTATAGTGACATCACTACATATAGTGATATAGTGATGTTATAGTGGTAGTATAGTGATATAGTGATGTTATAGTGGTATAGTGATGTCATAGTGGTATAGTGATGTCATAGTGGTATAGTGATTGTGATACATTTGCCTATATGTCTCAGTTTAATTCTACCTGCTTGCCCTGTGTGATTCAGTCCTGGCTAACAGGTTATTGACGTGCTAATGTCCCCTCACTATTTCTAAAGGTTAATTGATCTATTGGGTTGTGTGAAGGAGATCTGTGTTTAAGTGGCTTGTGTTAATTATTCTGATTGCTTCATTGTGGTAATTATCTCTCTATATGCGGGGTCGAGCTGTCTAGTTAATGTATTCAGTACAACTAGTAATCAGCGTCACTGATGTCATTGTCTAAAGGAAATGTGTTTTCAGCATCGGCTCCGTCGTGTCTGCCTAATCATCTGTATGGAAGCCCCAGTGTGAGGGGGGCGGAGATTTGTCATTGTAACAGTTTTGGAAATGACATATAAGCTGTGTGATATAACATTAAACTCTGTCTTGTTCTAGCAGTAAGCCTGGACTCATGTGTGGCTTAATGGGCGATCTCAGGAATATTCCTCCTAGTGGAATATTGGGTGATGTTCTTATGAAAGAAGGGACTGTTTGACGGGGATATCATACCAATACCGTCACAAATGGTTGGCAGCAGCGGGATTTTCCCTTCTACTCTCCTTTACACCCGGATTCCAAGCAGACACTGGAAGAACTACTGGAAGTTCGTGGAAGGATTGCTAGCAACAAAACCAAGCGGGTCATCATAGCAGAATCAATGGAGCTAGACCAGGAGGACGGGATTGCAGCAACGCCAGCAGTACAAGAGATGGAGACACCAGTGATTCAGGAGGAGGAATCGCCAGCCAACAAGCTAATGAGAGAGAAGCTAGCATGGTTCGGCCCGAACCCAACGCCGGATGTGGTGCTGAAAGTGAAGGACCTGTTAGCGAAGGAGGCTAAACAAATAAGAGACGCAGAACTACAGAAGGATAAACAAATAAGAGACGCAGAGCTACAGGAGGATAAACAGATAAGAGACGCAGAGCTACAGAAGGATAAACAAAATAAAGACGCTGAACTACAGAAGGATAAACAAATAAGAGACGCAGAGCTACAGTTAAAACTGGCAGCAGTCCAACAAGCAGCCGCACATTCTCCAAGCAGTGAGTACAGCACAGCAGACGCAAGGAAGATTCCGTTTAGCACTTTTAAAGCTTTTGATGAAAAAGACTGTGAAATTGATAACTACCTGGCAGACTTTGAGCGACAATGTAACCTGCACCGAATAGCTAGAAGAGAGTGGGTTGCAATATTGTCAGGCAAACTGTCAGGCAAAGCTTCTGATGCTTTCCGGACCGTGCCAGATCAGGATATCCATAGCTACGCCCGGGTTAAAGAAGTGCTCCTGGCTCGTTATGCAGTAACCCCAGAGTCCCACCGACAGAAGTTCAGGGACTCACGCAAAACCACGAAAGACTCTTACGCGGAATGGGCATGCCAGTTGTCCCTGTTGGCCTCTAACTGGGTTAACAGCAGCCAGGCCACCACCGCAGAGGACATTTTGCAACTAATGCTCCTGGAGCAATTTTACAATCACATCCAGACGGATGTCAAAGATTGGGTGAGAGATCGCAGGCCCATGACTCTACCAGAGGCCGCGAAGTTGGCGGATGAATATGCGGATACTCGCAAGACAAACCAGGTCACACCACGGGTACAACCTCCACGACCAACGGCGCCCTCACACCCACCAGCCGCTAGATACCAACCTCCTAACAGACCGATGACATCTAGCCCTCACTATCCACGCCAGGAGTACAACGAACAACGCTGCTTCCGGTGCAAACAGCTGGGTCACTTCAAGCAGAATTGCCCCATGAATGACAACACCAGGTCAAATTGGTCTCAACCTGGGTACCGCCCACCAGCAGCAGCCCATTGTGTAGACTCGGCTTGGGATCTCCAGGAGCTGGGTCCGGAAGAACCATTGGACACCATTTACGAAGTCCTCACGGTACAATATGGTATTACGGACAACAGGGAACACCATTGTCAGCTGGTCATGGGCGACAGCCATGAGCCGGAGGGGCCCTGGAGGGAGCTGGGCAGAAAGAGGCACCGCCGGCTACCCCCCAAGAAGAAGAGGTCCTGGAAGCCGTATAACAAGCTGACCTGGGAGGATAAGAAGCGACTGGAGGAGAGGGAGTCGCAGCGGGCATCCCAGATGCGGGCCGAGATGTTCGCCAAGGGCCCACCGGTGGCCCCTTACACCACCACCCAGTTCCTGATGATGAAGGACCACGTGGAGAGCCTGCAGGACATGAGCAAGCAGGAGCTGATCCGTGAGTACATAGAGCTGGAGGAGTGCATAAGCCGCATGAAGGAGGAGAACAACCACCTGAGGTCACAGCAGGCTGACCCCCCCAGGCTCCATGAACTGGAGATGGAGCTGGAGAAGCTCAAAGAGGAGAACTGGCGGCTGCGGAGGGAGCAGAGGGTGGCTGACCCTATGGGGCCCTGATTCCCCCCCCCCCCCGAACTCTGAGCACCGGTGCTACAGCATTTCAACAAATATAACTTTTTCTTTTTTTTTTATGAATCTCCTGTGATTGTCACTTCAGAGCCATAACCTGCCCCCTCCCATAGCGGGACACCTAGACGGCGGCGCACAGACCCATTCGCCGTCTTCACACTGACTTCTGGTGACTCTGCAGATCGCACAAAGACTTGGGGACTGAACAGCGTGCGATCTGACGACCCGGTGGCATACCTGAGTCTGAAGCAGTTACCAAGGGAGGTCAGTCACGCAAAACGGAGTTAACCTCGGACTAAAAGCTCTGAACCCGTCAACCCTACTGGACCAGGAAAGGTCCAACCGGGTTTGCCGGAGCAGGGAGAAAAAGGGGGGCCATTGTGATACATTTGCCTATATGTCTCAGTTTAATTCTCCCTGCTTGCCCTGTGTGATTAAGTCCTGGCTAACAGGTTATTGACGTGCTAATGTCCCCTCACTATTTCTAAAGGTTAATTGATCTATTGGGTTGTGTGAAGGAGATCTGTGTTTAAGTGGCTTGTGTTAATTATTCTGATTGCTTCATTGTGGTAATTATCTCTCTATATGCGGGGTCGAGCTGTCTAGTTAATGTATTCAGTACAACTAGTAATCAGCGTCACTGATGTAATTGTCTAAAGGAAATGTGTTTTCAGCATCGGCTCCGTCGTGTTTGCCTAATCATCTGTATGGAAGCCCCAGTGTGAGGGGGGCGGAGATTTGTCATTGTAACAGTTTTGGAAATGACATATAAGCTGTGTGATATAACATTAAACTCTGTCTTGTTCTAGCAGTAAGCCTGGACTCATGTGTGGCTTAATGGGCGATCTCAGGAATATTCCTCCTAGTGGAATATTGGGTGATGTTCTTATGAAAGAAGGGACTGTTTGACGGGGATATCATACCAATACCGTCACAAATGGTTGGCAGCAGCGGGATTTTCCCTTCTACTCTCCTTTACACCCGGATTCCAAGCAGACACTGGAAGAACTACTGGAAGTTCGTGGAAGGATTGCTAGCAACAAAACCAAGCGGGTCATCATAGCAGAATCAATGGAGCTAGACCAGGAGGACGGGATTGCAGCAACGCCAGCAGTACAAGAGATGGAGACACCAGTGATTCAGGAGGAGGAATCGCCAGCCAACAAGCTAATGAGAGAGAAGCTAGCATGGTTCGGCCCGAACCCAACGCCGGATGTGGTGCTGAAAGTGAAGGACCTGTTAGCGAAGGAGGCTAAACAAATAAGAGACGCAGAACTACAGAAGGATAAACAAATAAGAGACGCAGAGCTACAGGAGGATAAACAGATAAGAGACGCAGAGCTACAGAAGGATAAACAAAATAAAGACGCTGAACTACAGAAGGATAAACAAATAAGAGACGCAGAGCTACAGTTAAAACTGGCAGCAGTCCAACAAGCAGCCGCACATTCTCCAAGCAGTGAGTACAGCACAGCAGACGCAAGGAAGATTCCGTTTAGCACTTTTAAAGCTTTTGATGAAAAAGACTGTGAAATTGATAACTACCTGGCAGACTTTGAGCGACAATGTAACCTGCACCGAATAGCTAGAAGAGAGTGGGTTGCAATATTGTCAGGCAAACTGTCAGGCAAAGCTTCTGATGCTTTCCGGACCGTGCCAGATCAGGATATCCATAGCTACGCCCGGGTTAAAGAAGTGCTCCTGGCTCGTTATGCAGTAACCCCAGAGTCCCACCGACAGAAGTTCAGGGACTCACGCAAAACCACGAAAGACTCTTACGCGGAATGGGCATGCCAGTTGTCCCTGTTGGCCTCTAACTGGGTTAACAGCAGCCAGGCCACCACCGCAGAGGACATTTTGCAACTAATGCTCCTGGAGCAATTTTACAATCACATCCAGACGGATGTCAAAGATTGGGTGAGAGATCGCAGGCCCATGACTCTACCAGAGGCCGCGAAGTTGGCGGATGAATATGCGGATACTCGCAAGACAAACCAGGTCACACCACGGGTACAACCTCCACGACCAACGGCGCCCTCACACCCACCAGCCGCTAGATACCAACCTCCTAACAGACCGATGACATCTAGCCCTCACTATCCACGCCAGGAGTACAACGAACAACGCTGCTTCCGGTGCAAACAGCTGGGTCACTTCAAGCAGAATTGCCCCATGAATGACAACACCAGGTCAAATTGGTCTCAACCTGGGTACCGCCCACCAGCAGCAGCCCATTGTGTAGACTCGGCTTGGGATCTCCAGGAGCTGGGTCCGGAAGAACCATTGGACACCATTTACGAAGTCCTCACGGTACAATATGGTATTACGGACAACAGGGAACACCATTGTCAGCTGGTCATGGGCGACAGCCATGAGCCGGAGGGGCCCTGGAGGGAGCTGGGCAGAAAGAGGCACCGCCGGCTACCCCCCAAGAAGAAGAGGTCCTGGAAGCCGTATAACAAGCTGACCTGGGAGGATAAGAAGCGACTGGAGGAGAGGGAGTCGCAGCGGGCATCCCAGATGCGGGCCGAGATGTTCGCCAAGGGCCCACCGGTGGCCCCTTACACCACCACCCAGTTCCTGATGATGAAGGACCACGTGGAGAGCCTGCAGGACATGAGCAAGCAGGAGCTGATCCGTGAGTACATAGAGCTGGAGGAGTGCATAAGCCGCATGAAGGAGGAGAACAACCACCTGAGGTCACAGCAGGCTGACCCCCCCAGGCTCCATGAACTGGAGATGGAGCTGGAGAAGCTCAAAGAGGAGAACTGGCGGCTGCGGAGGGAGCAGAGGGTGGCTGACCCTATGGGGCCCTGATTCCCCCCCCCCCCGAACTCTGAGCACCGGTGCTACAGCATTTCAACAAATATAACTTTTTCTTTTTTTTTTATGAATCTCCTGTGATTGTCACTTCAGAGCCATAACCTGCCCCCTCCCATAGCGGGACACCTAGACGGCGGCGCACAGACCCATTCGCCGTCTTCACACTGACTTCTGGTGACTCTGCAGATCGCACAAAGACTTGGGGACTGAACAGCGTGCGATCTGACGACCCGGTGGCATACCTGAGTCTGAAGCAGTTACCAAGGGAGGTCAGTCACGCAAAACGGAGTTAACCTCGGACTAAAAGCTCTGAACCCGTCAACCCTACTGGACCAGGAAAGGTCCAACCGGGTTTGCCGGAGCAGGGAGAAAAAGGGGGGCCATTGTGATACATTTGCCTATATGTCTCAGTTTAATTCTCCCTGCTTGCCCTGTGTGATTAAGTCCTGGCTAACAGGTTATTGACGTGCTAATGTCCCCTCACTATTTCTAAAGGTTAATTGATCTATTGGGTTGTGTGAAGGAGATCTGTGTTTAAGTGGCTTGTGTTAATTATTCTGATTGCTTCATTGTGGTAATTATCTCTCTATATGCGGGGTCGAGCTGTCTAGTTAATGTATTCAGTACAACTAGTAATCAGCGTCACTGATGTAATTGTCTAAAGGAAATGTGTTTTCAGCATCGGCTCCGTCGTGTTTGCCTAATCATCTGTATGGAAGCCCCAGTGTGAGGGGGGCGGAGATTTGTCATTGTAACAGTTTTGGAAATGACATATAAGCTGTGTGATATAACATTAAACTCTGTCTTGTTCTAGCAGTAAGCCTGGACTCATGTGTGGCTTAATGGGCGATCTCAGGAATATTCCTCCTAGTGGAATATTGGGTGATGTTCTTATGAAAGAAGGGAGTGTTTGACGGGGATATCATACCAATACCGTCACAGTGATGTCATAGTGGGATTATTCCTCACATTGTCTTGCTCTCCTCTGTGTTCTCTCAGAGCTCTTTGAGGCGAAGCGGGAGATCCTCCCCGAGGTGCGGGGGATGGGGATCACGGTGTGGGTGATGGGCCCCGGAGATTACAGTCACATCAGTCTCTGTACAGAGGAGCTTACACTCTAATGCCCCCCCCCACATCACATCAGTCTCTGTACAGAGGAGCTTACACTCTAATGTCCCCTCCCCCCCACAGTCACAACAGTCTCTGTACAGAGGAGCTTACACTCTAATGTCCCCTCCCCCCACAGTTACATCAGTCTCTGTACAGAGGAGCTTACACTCTAATGTCCCCCCCACACATCACATCAGTCTCTGTACAGAGGAGCTTACACTCTAATGTCCCCTCCCCCCACAGTCACACACTATTATGTCCCTCCTGTATAATATATCTTGTATCTGAAAAAGCAGTGATGTCATAGTGGTATAGTGATGTCATAGTGATATAGTGATGTCATAGTGGTATAGTGATATAGTGATGTCATAGTGGTATAGTGATGTCATAGTGGTGTAGTGATGTCATAGTGGTATAGTGATGTCATAGTAGTATAGTGATGTTATAGTGGTATAGTGATGTCATAGTGGTATAGTGATGTCATAGTGGTATAGTGATGTCATAGTGGGATTATTCCTCACATTGTCTTGCTCTCCTCTGTGTTCTCTTAGAGCTCTTTGAGGCGGTGCGGGAGATCCTCCCCGAGGTGCGGGGGATGGGGATCACGGTGTGGGTGATGGGCCCCGGAGATTAGTCACATCAGTCTCTGTACAGAGGAGCTTACACTCTAATGTCCCCCCCCCACATCACATCAGTCTCTGTACAGAGGAGCTTACACTCTAATGTCCCCTCCCCCCCACAGTCACATCAGTCTCTGTACAGAGGAGCTTACACTCTAATGTCCCCCCCCACATCACATCAGTCTCTGTACAGAGGAGCTTACACTCTAATGTCCCCTCCCCCCACAGTCACACACTATTATGTCACTCCTGTATAATATATCTTGTATCTGAAGAAGCGGTGATGTCATAGTGGTATAGTGATGTCATAGTGATATAGTGATGTCATAGTGGTGTGATGTCATAGTGGTATAGTGATGTCATAGTGGTATAGTGATGTCATAGTGGTATAGTGATATAGTGATGTCATAGTGGTATAGTGATGTCATAGTGGTATAGTGATGTCATAGTGGTGTAGTGATGTCATAGTGGTGTAGTGATGTCATAGTGGTATAGTGATGTCATAGTGGTGTGATGTCATAGTGATGTCATAGTGGTATAGTGATGTCATAGTGGTATAGCGATGTCATAGTAGTATAGTGATATAGTGATGTTATAGTGGTATAGTGATGTCATAGTGGTATAGTGATGTCATAGTGGTGTAGTGATGTCATAGTGGTGTAGTGATGTCATAGTGGTGTAGTGATGTCATAGTGGTATAGTGATGTCATAGTAGTATAGTGATATAGTGATGTCATAGTGGTATAGTGATGTCATAGTGGGATTATTCCTCGCATTGTCTTGCTCTCCTCTGTGTTCTCTCAGAGCTCTTTGAGGCAGTGCGGGGGATGGGGATCACGGTGTGGGTGATGGGCCCCGGAGATTACAGTCACATCAGTCTCTGTACAGAGGATCTTACACTCTAATGTCCCCCCCCCCCACATCACATCAGTCTCTGTACAGAGGAGCTTACACTCTAATGTCCCTCCCTCCCACAGTCACAACAGTCTCTGTACAGAGGAGCTTACACTCTAATGTCCCCTCCCCCCCACAGTTACATCAGTCTCTGTACAGAGGAGCTTACACTCTAATATCCCCTCCCCCCACAGTCACACACTATTATGTCACTCCTGTATAATATATCTTGTATCTGAAGAAGCGGTGATGTCATAGTGGTATAGTGATGTCATAGTGGTATAGTGATATAGTGATGTCATAGTGGTGTGATGTCATAGTGGTATAGTGATGTCATAGTGGTATAGTGATGTCATGGTGGTGTGATGTCATAGTGGTGTGATGTCATAGTGGTATAGTGGTGTGATGTCATAGTGATGTCATAGTGGTATAGTGATGTCATAGTGGTGTAGTGATGTCATAGTAGTATAGTGATATAGTGATGTCATAGTGGTGTAGTGATGTCATAGTGGTGTAGTGATGTCATAGTGGTGTAGTGATGTCATAGTGGTATAGTGATGTCATAGTAGTATAGTGATATAGTGGTATAGTGATGTCATAGTGGTATAGTGATGTCATAGTGGGATTATTCCTCACATTGTCTTGCTCTCCTCTGTGTTCTCTCAGAGCTCTTTGAGGCGGTGCGGGGGATGGGGATCACGGTGTGGGTGATGGGCCCCGGAGATTACAGTCACATCAGTCTCTGTACAGAGGATCTTACACTCTAATGTCCCCCCCCCCACATCACATCAGTCTCTGTACAGAGGAGCTTACACTCTAATGTCCCTCCCTCCCACAGTCACAACAGTCTCTGTACAGAGGAGCTTACACTCTAATGCCCCCTCCCCCCACAGTTACATCAGTCTCTGTACAGAGGAGCTTACACTCTAATATCCCCTCCCCCCACAGTCACACACTATTATGTCACTCCTGTATAATATATCTTGTATCTGAAGAAGCGGTGATGTCATAGTGGTATAGTGATGTCATAGTGGTATAGTGATGTCATAGTGGTATAGTGATGTCATAGTGGTGTGATTTCAAAGTGGTATAGTGATGTCATAGTGATGTCATAGTGGTGTGATGTCATAGTGGTATAGTGATGTCATAGTGGTATAGTGATGTCATAGTGATGTCATAGTGGTATAGTGATGTCATAGTGGTGTAGTGATGTCATAGTGGTGTAGTGATGTCATAGTGGTATAGTGACATCACTACATATAGTGATATAGTGATGTTATAGTGGTAGTATAGTGATATAGTGATGTCATAGTGGTATAGTGATGTCATAGTGGTATAGTGATTTCATAGTGGGATTATTCCTCACATTGTCTTGCTCTCCTCTGTGTTCTCTCAGAGCTCTTTGAGGCGAAGCGGGAGATCCTCCCCGAGGTGCGGGGGATGGGGATCACGGTGTGGGTGATGGGCCCCGGAGATTACAGTCACATCAGTCTCTGTGCAGAGGAGCTTACACTCTAATGTCCCCCCCCCACATCACATCAGTCTCTGTACAGAGGAGCTTACACTCTAATGTCCCCTCCCCCCCACAGTCACATCAGTCTCTGTACAGAGGAGCTTACACTCTAATGCCCCCCCCCCACATCACATCAGTCTCTGTACAGAGGGGCTTACACTCTAATGTCCCCTCCCCCCCAGTCACATCAGTCTCTGTACAGAGGAGCTTACACTCTAATGTCCCCTCCCTCCCACACAGTCACATCAGTCTCTGTACAGAGGAGCTTACACTCTAATGTCCCGTCCCCCACACACATCACATCAGTCTCTGTACAGAGGAGCTTACACTCTAATGTCCCCTCACCCCCCACACAGTCACATCAGTCTCTGTACAGAGGAGCTGACACTCTAATGTCCCCTCCCCCCCACAGTCACATCAGTTTCTGTACAGAGGAGCTTACACTCTAATGTCCCCTCACCCCCACATCACATCAGTCTCTGTACAGAGGAGCTTACACTCTAATGTTCCCTCCCCCCCACAGTCACATCAGTCTCTGTACAGAGGAGCTTACACTCTAATGTCCCCTCCCCCCCCAGTCACATCAGTTTCTGTACAGAGGAGCTTACACTCTAATGTCCCCTCCCCCCCACAGTCACATCAGTCTCTGTACAAAGGAGCTTACACTCTAATGTCCCCTGCCCCCCACAGTCACATCAGTCTCTGGACAGAGAAGCTTACACTCTAATGTCCCCTCCCTCCCACACAGTCACATCAGTCTCTGTACAGAGGAGCTTACACTCTAATGTCCCCTCCCTCCCACACAGTCACATCAGTCTCTGTACAGAGGAGCTTACACTCTAATGTCCCCTCCCCCCACATTACATCAGTCTCTGTACAGAGGAGCTTACACTCTAATGTCCCCCCCCACATCACAACAGTCTCTGTACAGAGGAGCTTACACTCTAATGTCCCTCCCTCCCACAGTCACAACAGTCTCTGTACAGAGGAGCTTACACTCTAATGTCCCCTCCCCCCCACAGTTACATCAGTCTCTGTACAGAGGAGCTTACACTCTAATATCCCCTCCCCCCACAGTCACACACTATTATGTCACTCCTGTATAATATATCTTGTATCTGAAGAAGCGGTGATGTCATAGTGGTATAGTGATGTCATAGTGGTATAGTGATGTCATAGTGATATAGTGATGTCATAGTGGTATAGTGATGTCATAGTGGTATAGTGATGTCATAGTGGTGTGATGTCATAGTGGTATAGTGATGTCATAGTGGTGTGATGTCATAGTGATGTCATAGTGGTATAGTGACATCACTACATATAGTGATATAGTGATGTTATAGTGGTAGTATAGTGATATAGTGATGTTATAGTAATGTCATAGTGGTATAGTGATGTCATAGTGGGATTATTCCTCACATTGTCTTGCTCTCCTCTGTGTTCTCTCAGAGCTCTTTGAGGCGGTGCGGGAGATCCTCCCCGAGGTGCGGGGGATGGGGATCACGGTGTGGGTGATGGGCCCCGGAGATTACAGTCACATCAGTCTCTGTACAGAGGAGCTTACACTCTAATGTCCCCCCCCCCCACATCACATCAGTCTCTGTACAGAGGAGCTTACACTCTAATGTCCCCTCCCCCCCACAGTCACATCAGTCTCTGTACAGAGGAGCTTACACTCTAATGTCCCCTCCCCCCCCACAGTCACATCAGTCTCTGTACAGAGGAGCTTACACTCTAATGTCCCCCCCACATCACATCAGTCTCTGTACAGAGGGGCTTACACTCTAATGTCCCCTCCCCCCCCAGTCACATCAGTCTCTGTACAGAGGAGCTTACACTCTAATTTCCCCTCCCTCCCACACAGTCACATCAGTCTCTGTACAGAGGAGCTTACACTCTAATGTCCCCTCCCCCACACACATCACATCAGTCTCTGTACAGAGGAGCTTACACTCTAATGTCCCCTCACCCCCACACAGTCACATCAGTCTCTGTACAGAGGAGCTTACACTCTAATGTCCCCTCCCCCACACACATCACATCAGTCTCTGTACAGAGGAGCTTACACTCTAATGTCCCCTCCCCCCCACAGTCACATCAGTTTCTGTACAGAGGAGCTTACACTCTAATGTCCCCTCACCCCCACATCACATCAGTCTATGTACAGAAGAGCTTACACTCTAATGTTCCCTCCCCCCCACAGTCACATCAGTCTCTGTACAGAGGAGCTTACACTCTAATGTCCCCTCCCCCCCAGTCACATCAGTCTCTGTACAGAGGAGCTTACACTCTAATGCCCCCCCCCCCACAGTCACATCAGTCTCTGTACAAAGGAGCTTACACTCTAATGTCCCCTCCCCCCCACAGTCACATCAGTCTCTGGACAGAGAAGCTTACACTCTAATGTCCCCTCACTCCCACACAGTCACATCAGTCTCTGTACAGAGGAGCTTACACTCTAATGTTCCCTCCCTCCCACACAGTCACATCAGTCTCTGTACAGAGGAGCTTACACTCTAATGTCCCCTCCCCCACACACATCACATCAGTCTCTGTACAGAGGAGCTTACACTCTAATGTCCCCTCCCCCCACATTACATCAGTCTCTGTACAGAGGAGCTTACACTCTAATGTTCCCCCCCCCCCACAGTCACATCAGTCTCTGTACAGAGGAGCTTACACTCTAATGTCCCCTCCCCCCCACAGTCACATTACTCTCTGTACAGAGGAGCTTACACTCCAATGTCCCCTCCCCCCCACAGTCACATCAGTCTCTGTACAGAGGAGCTTACACTCTAATGTCCCCCCCCCCCCACATCACATCAGTCTCTGTACAGAGGAGCTTACACTCTAATGTCCCCTCCCCCACAGTCACATCAGTCTCTGTACAGAGGAGCTTACACTCTAATGTCCCCTCCCCCCCACAGTCACATCAGTCTCTGTACAGAGGAGCTTACACTCTAATGTCCCCTCCCCCCCACAGTCACATCAGTCTCTGTACAGAGGAGCTTACACTCTAATGTCCCCTCCCCCCACAGTCACATCAGTCTCTGTACAGAGGAGCTTACACTCTAATGTCCCCTCCTCCCCACAGTCACATCAGTCTCTGTACAGAGGAGCTCACACTCTAATGTCCCCTCCCCCACATCACATCAATCTCTGTACAGAGTCGCTTACACTCTAATGTCCCCCCCCCCTCCTCCTCACCTCAGTGTGCGCTAGGTTCGAGAAATGTAAGGCAACTGCGCGCCTAGCCCTCAGCAGGGACACATAGTTGGCCTCTGAGGGAGAGTCTGCATGTGCTTTAGCACTCTCCCGCTCTTTGACCGTCAGAAGTTCACACTCCTGATTATGGTCCCCCTGGCCGACTTAATGGCTGAGATACACTCCCCCCTTGTCGCTGCCTTGAAAGCATCCCATACCACCGGAGGTTCGGCCGAACCTTCATTGGTCTCCCAGTAAGCGGCCATGGAAGTTTTAAGGTGTTCTAGTACCTGATTCCCTACCAACCAGCCTGGTGACAGTCTCCAGCCCCCCCTCTGGGAAGGCCAAAGTGGCCACAAGTGGATTGTGGTCCAAGGGGCCCCCTGCCAAGTACTCCATCATGAAAACATTTTGTAAAACAGGGGCATTACCAAACGCCAGGTCTATTCTAGCTGATGATCTATGCGTAGAAGACAAGTGAGAATATGAGGTGACACCCGGGTGCTTCCATCTCCACAGTTCCGTCATACCCGCCACCGATACCCATGAACTGAGATTCCCCGAGGCTGTCCTAGCAGCATTGGAGGAGTCCAGTACCGGGTCAAGAATAGCATTAAAGTCTCCCATCAGCAGCGTTGGAATATGCAAATAAGGGCCCAGTGTTACCAACAGGTCATACAATAAATTAGCTTGAAACAGAACAGAAGCTTATGAACTGATATGTTCAAAAGGAGCGCCACGTATCGCCCCCCTGGCTCAGTAAACACCTGTTGAACTACACACTGCACAGCTTTACTAATCAGAATTGAAACCCCTCTAGAATAGGTGGAATGAACCGCCCTCTGTATCCAATGCTTACGCAGTGCCAGGATCTTACTGCCCTCTAGATGGGTCTCCTGAAGGAGAACAATATGTGGCTTGACCTGTTTGAGGTATTGGAATGCCGACGACCTCTTAAACTTATTGGCCCAGATTCAGTAAGCAATTGCGCCTGCGTAACCATAGGTTACGCAGCGCAATTGCTTACTTGCTCCGGCGTTACGAATGCTTCTGATTCAGGAACATCGTAACGCCGACTGCAGCCTAAAATCTGCGTGGCATAAGGCTCTTATGCCACGCAGATTTTAGGCTTCATTCTTGCGTTGACCGCTAGGGGGCGCTCCCATTGTGATCAGCGTATAGTATGCAAATTGCATACTAACAACGATTCACAATTGTTGCGCGGGCCCTGCGTACGCAAGTTACGTCGTTTCCGTACGGCGTGCTTAGCGTAAGGCTGCTCCTGCTAATAGCAGGCGCAGCCAATGCTAAGCATACCCGTCGTTCCCGCGTCGCGACGTTCGAATTTTACGTCGTTTGCGTAAGTGAATCTTGAATGGCGCTGGACGCCATTCACGTTCACTTTGAAGCAAATGACGTCCTTGCGACGTCATTTGCCAAAATGCACGTCGGGAAAGTTTCCCGACGGAGCATGCGCTTTACGATCGGCGCGGGAACGCGCTCAATTTAAATGATTCCCGCCCCCGGATCCCGCCCTCGCAATTTACAGAGCTACTGCTCCGTGAATCGAGGGCAGCGGCGCAAATTTGCGGGGGCGCAGGGCAAAATCGTTGCCCTGTGCCTCCACAAAAAAAGAGCAAATCTCTTTGAATCTGGGCCATTATTTAAACCTCTAACATTCCATGACAATACCTTAATTTGACTATCCATTATGCAGTTTAAAACAGAATACTACATGACCAGTAAATAATAATGCATGAGCAAAAGAAACCTAGTATAGGATAAATAGTCTGTGGAGTTCCAAGGTGCAAAACATAAAAAGGTCCCATGGTGTTGGTCAGATATAACCCCCCCTCCCCCTTCCCTCCCTGCCGTTATACCAGAAACTAAAACAAAAACAAAAACTGTCCGGTATGCAGCTTGAGCCCTGTAACAAACAAACCTGTAAGGCCTCGTACACACGGACGAACTGTCCGATGAAAACGGTCTGCCGCCGGATTTTGGTCTGATGGTTGTACACACCATCAAACCAAAATCCCCGCGGACAGGATACGCGGTGACGTGGCCGCGGCGACGATGACGGGGCGACGTGCGCTACCCTGGAAGGTCAATGCTTCCACGCATGCGTCGAATCACTTCGACAAATGCGAGGGCTTTCGGCCGAGCGGACATGTCCGGTGAGTCTGTACAGACGACCGAACATGTCCGACGGACAGGCTTCCAGCGGACATGTTTCTTAGCATGCTAAGAAACATTAGTCCACTGGAAACCTGTCCGATCCGCCGGAAAATTGTCCAGCCGGACGTACAGACGACCGAACATGTCCGCTGAAACTGGTCTGCGGACCAGTTTCAGCAGACATGTTCGGTCGTGTGTACGAGGCCTCAGAGTTCCGCCTTAAGTGACGATAGTTCAGCATAGACTTATACATAAAAAAAAAAAAAAAAACCATGTCCATCGCCAGAGCCCCATTGGCTGATCAAAACCGGGTACAGTGCGGCCGAACGATTATATGAACCTAGCAAGGGCCCAGTAGACCATCAGCAACCACGTCTCACCAAGTGATCGAGCAGGCCGTACTAAAGATCACAGCCCACACAGTTCCAAGTCACTGATCTTAGGTAAGAAGGACCCCCAAAATTTCCCCTCCCCCTCAGAGAAAAAATAAAATAAAGAAAGCAAACAAACCAGCATGAAGAAGTGCCACTGTAGATAGAGCAAAACTGCAAAAACAGGAACATAAACCCTGGTGGAGTGCCGACGAAGCCATCAGAAGCAACGATCATAGACGTTCACCAGACCTCACTGTGACCGATCCAACCATTCACAGGCGTCTTGCGGGTTGTCGAAAAATTTCACCGATCCCTTGTACTGCACACGGAGACGGCTGGGATACAACATGCTGTACTTGAGCTCCTATTCTCTGAGTCGCCTCTTCACATCAGTGAAGGAGCGTCGCCGTTTCTGCGTCTCCGCTGAGAAATCCGGAAAAAGCATGATCCTTGCATTTTCAAACCTCAGCTCCTTGTGCTTTCTCGCCTCTGTAAGCAGCATGTAACGGTCTCTATAATTAAGAAACCTGACCAGAAACGGGCGAGGAGGAGCACCCGACGGCCGAGCCGCAGTGGGTACTCTATGGACCCTTTCAACAACATATGTGGGAGGAAGATCCCCCAAGCCCAACAGGGATTTGAAAAATCGCTCAGCAAAAGTGGCAGTAGACACCCCCTCTGCTCCCTCAGGTAGGCCCACCACGCGGATGTTATTTCTCCTTTGCCGGTCCTCAGCGGCATCCGCTCTGTGTTGTAGGGACCGGACCATGTCATGTAACTCCGCCAATTTGTGGACATGGGAGACATCCTCAACCCCTGAGATACGGTTCTCAGCAGCGGTCAGCCTACCTCTGATCTTGTCTAGGTCATGGCGGATGAGATTGCATTCCGTCGCTAGACACTCTATGCGACCCACAAGTTCAGTCTTTGAAGCCGCTATGGCTTCCAGGATAGGACCAGTGATTGCAGCAGTGTCCACCTCGACCTCCTGCGGTACAGGGGAAGATGCCTCAGGTACCTGCAGTGTAGCATCTTGCTGTAGGGCTATCTTTCCTGGGAGAGATTTGGCGCGCTGGGCAGGAGAGCTAGGAACCAAGATGGCGTGGGCAGGGCCAGTCGCCATGCTGCCTTGAGAGCGGAGCTGCCGCAGATCCATCGGAGGGTGAAATCTTTGCTTCTCCCGCTTCTTCGAGGCCGAGGATGACATCTCCGCAATCCCCTGTGATTCCCCCAGCCAGGCAACACCGCCACGGAGCTGAGCAATCGATCCGGCCGCTATAAACAGGATGTAATCAACGGATGGCAGACGGAGCTCTGAGAAGACACGTCTTGCCGCAATCACATCCGGCCACGCCCCTCCGCTTTAACTTATTCTTAAATTAATTTAAAAGAAAGAACCTGGTTTTGGATATTTTACCTTGTACCACAGTGGCTACGTGGTCCGCATTTCCATCCAATAGCATTAGGGTTGCCAGCAGTGGCGGTGCATCCATAAGGGCGCTCTAGCACCGCCCCCTCTCTCCTGCCACCCCCTCTATCACCAATAGATAGATTCATGCATAGCATGAATCTGTCTATGGGCGTCGCTGACACCCCCTATTTAGGCTCCCGGACCCTTTTCGGGCACATGAATTACAGGGGAGGGGGTAGGGTGTTTGAAGCACCTGATTAGAGCCATAGGCTCTAATAAGCTTCAAAAAAGGTAAACAGCGAGCTGCACACTGGCAGCATTTGGTGGCACAGTGGGAGCATTTGATGGGCACAGTGGCAGCGTTTGTCACAGTGGCTGTTTGATGGGCACAGTGGCAGCGTTTGATGGCACCATGGTGGCAATTGATGGGCACAGTGGCTGCGTTTGATGGCACAGTGGTGGCAATTGATGGGCGCAGTGGCTGCGTTTGATGGCACTGTGGTGGCAATTGATGGGCACAGCGGCTGCATTTGATGGCACAGTGGCTGCATTTGATTGCACCGTGGTGGCAATTGATGGGCACAGTGGCTGCATTTGATGGCACCGTGGTGGCAATTGATGGGCACAGTGGCTGCATTTAATGGACAAAGTGGCTGTGTTTGATGGCACAGTGGCTGCATTTAATGGACAAAGTGGCTGTGTTTGATGGGCGCAGTGGCTGCGTTTGATGGGCGCAGTGGCTGCGTTTGATGGGCGCAGTGGCTGCGTTTGATGGGCACAGTGGCTGCATTTGATGGGCACAGTGGCTGCATTTGATGGCACAGTGGCTGCGTTTGATGGCACAGTGAAGCTGCAATTGATGTGGGTTTTTTTTTTCAGATTTTTTGAGTTTGTGCCCGCCCAAAAATTTTGAGCACCAGCCGCCACTGGTCGCCAGTTTGAATCCCAACCACAGCACAACCTGCCTGAAGTTTCCTTGCATGGGTTTCCTTCCTCTATAGACATGCTGATAGGTTAATTTGCTCCTTGAGGGCAGGGACTGATGTGAATATAAAAAATTATGTAAAGCACTGCATAAATTAGCGGCGCTATGTAAGTACTTGTAATAAATATACACTACGACAGAGTTCTTAATCTTATTTTTTTTTTTCTGTGAGTAAAATATACCCTGCTATGGTCTGGAGAATTTAGAGAAGATCTTAGAAGTAAGCTCAGTCAATAAGACATTCACACTTGTAGTTGGGGGTGGCGGTAAAATTATGTAAAGTCACGGTTATACCGGCCCCTAATTATTCTCCTTGTAGCTGAAAATGCTGCAGCCGCCCTGCTTTGCTTTCATGGAAGGAATAATACCCCCTGTCACATTTGGCGGGTGGTAGTTTAAGTGAATAGGGCCACGCTGCAACATTGTGCGATGCGCGTGGTTGCAGCTTTGTGTTGTGGCATTTAGGGGGTGAAAAAAGGAGTGAGGAGGCGACATATCACCACCTGTTAAACACCTCCAAAAGCCTGGATTGCTTTTCAGAGGAGCATCAGTTCTTGCCACCAGTGTGAAGGCCAGGCATTAGGTAGCTGACTGCTGGGATGTGTACAGCCTTGTGTTATGTGTCTGTAAGAATAAATGTTTTTAACCACTTAAGGACCGCCTAACGCCGATATACATCGGCAGAATGGCACGGCTGGGCACAGGCACGTACAGGTACATTGTCCTTTAAGGCCCCGTACACACAACCGAACATGTCTGCTGAAACTGGTCCGACGGACCAGTTTCAGCAGACATGTTCGGTCGTGTGTACGGCCGACCGGACAATTTTACGGCGGATCGGACAGTTTCCAGCGGACAAATGTTTCTTAGCATGCTAAGAAACATGTCCGCTGGAATCCTGTCCGTCGGACATGTTCGGTTGTCTGTACAGACTCACTGGACATGTCCGCTCGGCCCCAAGCCCTCGCATGCGTCGAAGTGATTCGACGCATGCGTGGAAGCATTTACCTTCCAGGGCCGCGCACGTCGCCGCGGCGACGGCGCGGCACGTCACCGCGTATCGTGTCCGGCCGGATTTCTGTATGATGGTGTGTACAACCATCATACAGAAATCTCCGAGCGGACATGTCCACTGAAAACGGTCCGGCGGACCGTTTTCAGCGGACTGTCCGCTCGTGTGTACAAGGCCTAAGTGTCCAGCCGTGGGTCGCTCGCGACCTGGTCCGAAGCTCCGTGACTGCACCTGCGGGACCCGATCGCCGTCCCGCGATCGGTCACAGGAGCTGAAGAACAGGGAAAGGTGAGTGTAAACACACCTTCCCCATTCTTCTCTGTGGCAGTGACACTGATCGTCTGTTCCCTGTTATAGAAAAACGACAATCAGTGACGTCACACCTACAGCCACGGCCCCCTACAGTAAGAACCACTCCCTTAGGGCACACTTAACCCCTTAGTGACCCCTAGTGGTTAACCCCTTCACTGCCGTTGTCATTTTCACAGTAATCAGTGCATTTTTATAGCACTATTCGCTGTAAAAATGACAATGGTCCCAAAAATGTGTCAAAAGTGTCCGATGTGTCCGCCATAATATCGCAGTCACGAAAAAAAAATGCTGATCGCCGCAATTACTAGTAAAAAAAATAAAAAATAAAAATGCCATAAAACTATCCCCTATTTTGTAAACGCTATAACTTTTGTGCAAACCAATCAATAAACGCTTATTGCGATTTTTTTACCAAAAATAAGTAGAAGAATACGTATCTGCCTAAACTGAGGAAAAAAAATGTTTTTTTTATATATTTTTTGTGGATATTTATTATAGCAAAAAGTAAAAAATATTGAATTTTTTTCAAAATTGTCGCTCTATTTTTGTTTATATATATTTATATATATATTCGCCAGCACACCAGGGATCATCTTAAAAAAACGTCCAAAGATTTATTGCATATCGATTGATCCAAAAGAGCAAAGTTTCGAGGCCACGCAGGACCTCTTCGTCAGGCAAAAGATACAAACACAATGAGGCAAACAAATATATATAGGAAACTGTCACCAATAAAAACCTGTGAAAAATAAAACCCACCCACCCCAAACACCTCCTCCCTCTACCCACCCATCCAATCAGGAGTCTACATCGGGTATGTTATGCAAGCACCTATTAGTGACCAGTTAATTGCAAACAGACATAAGCAAAGAGTCACATGGGGTACATACCCCCAGCTGTGTTCACGATCGCAACGGCGATCACATAGTTGCTTAGTTGTACATTGCCAGAAAAAATGCATGAATCACATACCTGCAGAAGGAGCCATCAATGTACCCCTCCGCTGTGTCCTCGATCGTAATCACGATCGCACAGCTGATACCAAGTGTGCTGTCCTGTGGTTTCCCTCAGCCAATGGCAGTCTACAAAATCGCAGTAAACGCCGTTATGCGGCCGCCGTCGCCATAGGAACAATGACGTCGGCGCGCCACACGTCGGCTCGGCCTATCGACTTCAACTAATGTGACAGTGAGGCTTGGAAAGCAAGCCTCCGTCACATGATACAAGGGGCCAAGGAGAGCGCGGCTTAACGATTCAAATCAGTGTGGCAGCGAGGCTTGGAAAGCAAGCCCCTGTCACATGGTAGCAGGGGCCAAGGAGAGCGCAGCCTGACAATTCAGGCTAATGTGACAGCGCGACTTGCAAAACAGGCCGCTGTGATATGGTCAAAGGGGAGGTACTAAACAGAGGAAGCGTGCTATGTTCACCCAGGATGAAATAATAAGTGAAGAAAAGAAACTTATAAGAAAGATAAATGACTAATAATGAGCACCAATACAAAACCACCCACCTACATAGATAGATAAAAAAAAAAAGGAAAAAAAGGTAAAATTAAATAATAGACAACAAGAAAAAAATCAAATAAATTAAAATGAAGAATGGAAATGAAAATAAACATAAAAATAAATATAAATAAACCTAAATGATAATAAATATAAATATAAATATATATATATATATAAAAATAAATATAAATATAGCGCAAAAAATAAAAACCCCAGAGGTGATCAAATACCACCAAAATAAAGATCTATTTGTGGGGAAAAAAGGACGCCAATTTTGTTTGGGAGCCACTTCGCACGACCGCGCAATTGTCAGTTAAAATGACGCAATGCCGAATCGCAAAAAGGGGAAAGGTCCTTAACCTGCATAATGGTCCGGGTCTTAAGTGGTTAAGAGTTGAACTCCATCCAAAGAACAAATGAATGACCCAATAAAAGATCAAATAAAAAAAATAAAAATAAAAAATTCAATCAGAAACTGTAGTACTTCCTTTCTGCCACAAGATGTCTTCGGTCTTCCAGATTGAATGACAGCCAGCACCATTCCATCACTTTCTCTGAGTCCAGGTGGTCAAAGGCCCACCTCTAGTGTGTGTGATTGCCCATTGAATGAAAAACAGCACAGTAATGAGTTCCTCTTCCTGACTCCCTGCTCTCATCCTATCAGTATGTTCCATGCAAGTGCATGAACTGATTGGCCCCTTTGCCTTCTAAGCAGCCCTGATGTACAGGGGGATATGAGAGTCTTCTACCAGCTCATATTCAGATACATACATTATTTTATTTTTTCAATGTAAGTAATGTACCGACATAACATTGCATTCATTTTTGTCTTTTTATGTTTCTAGAATTCAGCTTTAAATAAGCAAGAATGAACATAAAATGTAATAAAATCTGATACCATAATCACCAAAAAACGCAGCAAGAAGAAAACTTTTCTCTGGCTTGTGTTTTAATACCACAGCTGAATTTCTAACGCTGCCAGTTAACTATGTGAGTTATAAGTAGAGAAATGGAAATTCTACCTTAAAATTATTTTTCTTTATTAAGCTAAGGCAGCTCACATGCAGGTCTCACATCCCTTCTGATAACTGCTAGGAGCCTATAAAGCACAAAATGCAATGTACTGACCAGAATTTAGTATACACCATAAATAGCACACACACATTCAATATCCATGCAATAAACCACACATGTATTCTTGATTTTTATTTTATTAGGGACGAATATTGTGTTAACTGTGGACTAAAAATAAAACTGAAAATGTCTAAGATCAGTCATCTAATGCTTTACTCTTCTACTTTATCCTTAACCACTTGCTTACTGGGCACATAAACCCCCTTCGTTCCCAGGCGAAATCTCAGCGTCCGGCACTGCGTCGCTTTAACTGACAATTGCGCGGTCGTGCGACGTGGCTCCCAAACAAAATTGGCGTCCTTTTTTCCCCACAAATAGAGCTTTCTTTTGGTGGTATTTGATCACCTCTGCGGTTTTTATTTTTTGCGCTATAAACAAAAAAAGAGCAACAATTTAAAAAAAATATATATTTTTTTTACTTGTTGCTATAATAAATATCCCAATTTTTTTTTAAAAAACTATTTTTTTTCTCAGTTAAGGCCGATACGTATTTTTCGACGTATTTTTGTAAAAAAAAAAAAAAAAATCGCAATAAGCGACTGGTTTGCGCAAAAGTTATAGCGCCTACAAAATGGGGAACAGAATTATGATTTTTTTTATTATTTTTTTTTTTTACTAGTAATGGCGGCGATCTGCGATTTTTATTGGGACTGGGATATTGCGGCGGACGTATCGGACACTTTTGACACAAATTTGGCGCCATTCACATTTATACAGCGATCAGTGCTATAAAAATGCACAAATTACTGTATAAATGTGACTGGCAGTGAAGGGGTTAACACTAGGGGGTGAGGAAGGGGTTAACTGTGTAGCCTGGGTGTGTTATAACTGTGTGGGGGGAGGGGGGTGACTGGGGGAGGGGACCGATGCTGTGTCTCTATGTACAAGAGACACAGATCGGTCTCCTCTCCTCTGACAGCACGTGGAGCTCTGTGTTTACACACAGAGCTCCACGTCCCTGCTGTCACCTGCCGTGTCACCGACGATCGCGTGTACCCGGCGGACATCGCGGCCGCCAGGTACACGCATCGGGTCTTCGGTGATGCGTCGGGACAGTTTTTACCCGCCGCGCGCCACCCAGTGGCGCGCGCGGGTAATGCACATAAAAGGCCGTTTTTAAACGGCCACTTGGCACTTGAGAGCCGCGCTGCGGACGTATTTCGTCTATAGCGCGGATCTCAAGTGGTTAAAGCAATATCTTGTATGGCCAAATGGTCCACTTTGTAAAGTATAACATACAGAGCATTGAAAAAGTATTCACACCCCTTGACATTTTCCACATTTTGTCATGTTACAACCAAAACATACATGTATTTTATTGGGATTTTATGTGATAGACCAACACAAAGTGGCACATAATTGAGAAGTGGAAGGGAAATGATAAATGGTTTTCATTTTTTTTTTACATATAAATATGTGAAAAGTGTGGCGTGCACACCCCCTGAGTCAATACATTGTAGAACCACCTTTTCGCTACAATTACAGCTACAAATCTTTTTGGGGATGTCTCCACCAGCTTTACACATCTAGAGAAGGAAATTTTTGCCCATTTTTTGCAAAATTGCTCAAGCTCCAACAGATTGGATGGAGAGCGTCTGTGAACAGCAATTTTCAAGTCTTGCCACAGATTCTCAATTGGATTTAGGCCTGGACTTTGACTGGGCCATTCTAACACATGAATATGCTTTGATCTAAACCATTCCATTGTAGCTCTGACTGTATGTTTAGGGTCGCTGTCCTGCTGGAAGGTGAACCTCCGCCCCAGTCTCAAGTCTTTTGCAGACTCTAAGGCCTCGTACACATGATCACTCCATCCGATGAGAACAGTCCGAAGGACCGTTGTCATCGGTTAACCGATGAAGCTGACTGATGGTCTGATGTGCCTACACACCATAGGTTAATTAACCGATCGTGTTAGAATGCGGACACGTAAACCACGTACGACGGCACTATAAAGGGGAAGTTCAAATTCAATGGCGCCCCCCTTGGGGCTGATTTAGTTGATTTTGTGTTAGTAAAAGACGATTCACGCTTTTCTGTCTGTTACAGCGTGATGAATGTGCTATCTCCAAAACGAACGCTAGTTTTACAAGAACGATCACTCCCATCCCCTAATTTAGTTTGAGAATGCGTGGATTTTTAACCAATGGTTGTGCGTACTAACGATCGGTTTTGACCTATCGGTTGGGCGTCCATCGGTTAAATTTTAAAGCAAGTTCCTATTTTTTTGACCGAAGGTTAACTAACTGATGGGGCCCACACACAATCGGTTTGGACCAATGAAAACGGTCCATCAGACCATTCTCATCGGATGGGCCGATCGTGTGTACGCGGCCTAACAGGTTTTCTTCTAAGATTGTCCTGTATTTGATTCCGCCCATCAACTATGACTATCTTCCCTGTCCCTGCTGAAAAAAAGCATCCCCACAACATGATGCTGCCACCACCATGTTTCACGGTGGGGATGGTGTGTTCAGGGTGATGTGCAGTGTTCGTTTTTCGCCATGCATAGCCTTTTGCTTATATACAAAAAGATCAATTTTGGTCTCATCTGACCAGAGCGCCTTCTTCCACATGTTTGCTGTACCCCCCCACATGGCTTCTTGCAAACTGTTTTGGCTGTTTTGGCTTTCACGACTAATAGGTGTCCTGTGGACAGATTCTCCCACCTGAGCTGTGGATCTCTTTAGCTCTTCCAGCGTTACCATGGGCCTCTTGGCTGCTTCTCTGATGAATGCTCTTTTTGCCTGGCCTGTCAGTGGACCGTCATATCTTGGTAGGTTTGCAGTTGTGCCATACTCTTTCCATTTTCAGATGATGGATTGAACAGTGCTCCACGAGATGTTTAAAGCTTGGGATATTTTTTTATAATTTAACCCTGCTTTAAACTTCTCCACAACTTTATCCCTGACCTATCTGGTGTGTTCCTTGGGCTTCATGATGCTGTTTGTTCAATAAGATGAAAAAAAGAAAGGAAGGGTAGGACTTTAAATCAAGCACGCAGTCATATGAAGAGTCAAAAAAGTATATGTTTAGGTATGTCAGTAATACATAGTAATAATTAGTAAAACGGTCAATCATCTATATACATACATATGGAACCAGCACACCTCCCCCTCCCACCAAATATAGACATTAATGTCATGATTGACAACAAATTCCTATATACTGTAGTTACAAAAAGTACACGATTGAGATAAAAATAATGATAAACACATGATCTGTTGGAAACATGGTAATAAAATCTTTACGCGTTTCATGGAATAGTATCCACTCTTCAAGAGCAAACGTATACACCTGTAATAAAATGTAAAAATTCTTAAATGGCTATCTTTTGGAAATGTCAAAAAGGGGGGAGGGGGGAATACCCAATTGGATATAGAGTACTCACAAAATGTCACAGGATACTTGAAAATATAAGTATATTAGTGTCAGTGAAGCCCAAACAAGAAAGACTGGAGAGTAAGGAAGTATGGTGACAAGTGGCAAAATAGCGGCAGCAAAAATAAAAGAGTATCAAAGTGCAAAATGGGACTGGGAGTGAATAATATAACAGGTGCTGAAATCCCATAATAACCTATCCCTATCCAAGATATATCCCTTAATACATAAAAAAAAATGAAGTCAAAGACTGTTCTCTGACTCTGGAGTGACTGTGAAAATTCAGTGTGCCTGGCTGTGCAGGTGTAAGGAAAGGACGGAGTGTCAGGGAAATGTCCGTAGTAGAAGTACTGGCAATCTTGCCAGTAGAAGAAATGGCCATAGAAGAAGTACTGGCAATCTTGCCAGTAGAAGAAATGGCCATAGAAGAAGTACTGGCAATCTTGCCAGTAGAAGAAATGGGAGCCATAGGCTCATCATGTGACAGGAAGATCCTTTCTGATGCCTATTTAAAGAGAGCTCTGACCATCAGGCAGTGCTGACTGGACCTGGCTGTTACCTTGCTGATCTCCTGTTGCTGAACCCGGCTTGCCCTGACCCTGTTCCTGTACTCTGTTATTCCCTGACTACCGGTTTCTGATCCTGGCTACTCACCTGACGCTGCTACCGCCTGCTGCTTGGTACCTCGCTGCCCGCCTTCCACTTGACCCGGCTTTCTGTATGACCCTGCATCTGCTTCCTGTGCTGAGCCCTGGCAACCCCCCAGTGTCTGCGACTTGCTCCTGCGACTTCATGCGACTTCCTGCTACAAGTCTTACAGGAACTACACCTCATCTGATATCCAGTGTCACTGCTCCCGCGGAGTGCCTCCTACTCATCCTGGCTCGCACCTCCCGCTACTGCTGTCGGAGTCTTCGTCTGCAGGCACTCGTGTTCCTCCTGTCCCTCGGTGTCCTCTGTTTCATCTCCAGCGGTGCCAGGGCGGGAGATACAAGAGAGGCCGACCTCGTCATCTCAGTCTCCCATCAGGTACGTGACAGCAGTTTGGGGGATCCGATTCTACTTGCGGCTACTTACTTTTACACTTCAAAGCAACAAAAGGTTGGAATCCGGTACAAAGTTTGGTAAAATCCCTGCAATGTACATTGATCATCCAGAGGGGTTTGATTTTTTTCTCAAAACCAACAAGCAGATCTTGCACCCGTGTTCCTTTCTCTGGTGATTACATCTCTGTAGAATTTAGCAGTGATATAGAAGTGATATATTAATGTGTAATGTATTATTTTATCTAAATATTTTACAGGGTGGGGGGGCTAAAAAATAGCCAGACCCTACATTTTAATGGTCCACTTTACCATAAAAAAAGGGGGGGAGGGCATAGCCATACATACTGTAAATATACAACTGAACAAGTCATATAGAAGTAGGAGGGAAAAGGGAACAGGGTGTACAAACTTTTCCTTTTATTATTTTATCTAAATATTTTACAGGGTGGGGGGGCTAAAAAATAGTCAGACCCTACATGGTCCACTTTACCATAAAAAAAAGGGGGGGGTATAGCAATACATACTGTAAATACATAACTGAATACATCATATAGAAGTAGGAGGGAAAATAGAACAGGGTGTACAACCTTTTCTTTTTACTTTTAATATGTAATGTATTATTTTATCTAAATATTTTACAGGGTGGGGGGCTAAAAAATAGTCAGACCCTACATTTTAATGGTCCACTTTACAATAAAAAAAAGGGGGGGGCATAGCCATACATACTGTAAATACACAACTGAATAAGTCATATAGAAGTAGGAGGGAAAAGGGAACAGGGTGTACAACCTTTTCTTTTTATTATTTTATCTAAATATTTTACAGGGTGGGGGGGGGCTAAAAAATCAACCCTACATGGTCCACTTTACCATAAAAAAAAGGGGGGGGGTATAGCCATACATACTGTAAATTCACAACTGAATAAGTCAAAGGAGTGACTTCTGACAAGGCCATATGGAGTTTTATTAGAGATGGCACACAACTGCCAGCGGTTTCCCCTATAAAACCCATAAAGCTTTGTACCACCCTGAACAAATAGATGTGATATACTGTAAACAGTTAAAAGAAAAATCACATTAAGAACTGACTCAAAACCATTATGGTTTTCCTTGTACTTTGCTTGCTTAAATCACATCATTGCAAGAATGATAAGCAAAGCCTTGGATCAGAAACCACATTCCTCTGGTTCCACGGAGACTTCCAAACCTGGACTGTTTAAGTGTGTGAGGGCGGCCAAGCTGACAGTTGGATCAGATATAGTTCCAACACTTGGAAGACTAGTCCCAACTCTAAATTTAGGTACTTTAGTTAAGAACGTTTTTCTGAAACAAAAAAGGCGTCGTTAGATTAACTCATTTAAAAATACACGTTTATCAAGGTTAGTTTAAAAAGGCTGATTTAATACGCCCGTTCTCGGAAGAACACGGAAGCTAAGCATGGTCGCCTGGGGTAGTACTTGGTTGGGAGACCGCCATGGCTGTTGACGTCCTGGGAATCCACCAGGTGCTGTAGGCTACAAAAAAAAGGCTGATTTTGTTTCTGACTTTGCAGTTGATGTTCTCAGAGTTGCAGCATAAAAATCGGAATTTCCGACAACAAATGTTCGATGTGAGCTTGTTGTCAGAAAATCCGACTGTGTCTATGCTCCATCGGACATTTGCTGTTGGAATTTACGACAATAAATGTTTTCAGAGCTGGTTCTCAAATTTTCCGATGCACAAAAATGCACGCATGCTCGGAATCAAGCAGAAGAGCCGCAGTGGCTATTGAACTTAATTTCTCTCGGCTCGTCGTACGTGTTGTACATCACTGCGTTCTTGACGTTCGGAATTTCCGACAACATTTGTGCGACCGTGTGTATGCAAGACAAGTTTGAGCCAACATCCATCGGAAAAAAAAACACGGTTTTGTTGTCGGAATGTCCGATTGTGTGTACACTGCATTATTCTGTCTACTGTGGCTAAGGGTGGATTGTGGGTCAAAGACTAGGCTTTCAGCAACACTCCAGAAGTAGATTTTATTACATAGGATCTTATTATTTCTTATGCTTGAAATGCACCACTAACTATGTCAGAAGAACCTTTACACCTATGGAATTTGACTCTAGATTAAGATAAATAATTTCCTTTTCCAGGTTGCAGCTCTTATCAACTAACTTTACCAAACACAATGCAGCTTTCTCTGGCGTACCATGCTTCACCCTGTGCAATTTTTTAAAATTACCTAGTCATATTCACCTAACAATGCAACCAGATTTTAACAGTTAAAGGTGCTAGAGAAATTTCCCTAAAAATTAAAATTTGCTTTATTTAATATTTAGTCCCATGAAGGCAAAGTATGTGTCCACACATTCAGATCCAGCAAGGAAACCTAGCTGTCTATTTATAAAACATTTATTGCATAAATGTCACGCATTTCATGCAGCCTAGATGCATTTTCAATGTATTCTCTGTAATAGTTTCCTATGATCGTCAGCTATTTCTTTCTGAACAGACCTCTTTTAAAGACCTTAACCACTTCCGGACTTCCGAGCGCCAATATACATCAGCTGTTTAAAGAGGGATATCTTTGTTATGACAGCAGCTAGCTGCCATAACCCAGATGTTCTTCTCTCCATTGGGCAGTCCGGTTTCTGATAATAGTGGTCTCTGCGGTGGATTCGCCGCAAGATCACTTTTATCAGCGGCGAGAGAGGGACACCCCTCCTGCCGCTCTCTCCCGTGCCCTCCAAAGCTTACCAAAGCCGTCGGCAGCGGCGGAGGCAATCAGGTCCTCTTTCTGGCTGGGTATGGAGACGAGAGAGGGGAGGATGGCCCCCACCCGTCTCCATATCAGCGGCATCAAAACGTCACTTCCGCCCATAGTTCTTAAAGAGCCATTTTTTTATTTATTTTTTCAAATGACATTTTTTTTTTATTGCATTTTAGTGTAAATATGAGATCTAAGGTCTTTTTGACCCCATATCTCATATTTAAGAGGTCCTGTCATGCTTGTTTTCTATTACAATGGATGTTTACATTCCTTGAAATAGGAATAAAAGTGACACATTTTTTTTTTCAAGAACACTGTAAAAAATAAAAGGTAAAATAAATAAGAAAAAAAACATTTTTTTAAAATAGCCCCGTCCTGCCGAGCTCACGTGAACGCATACATGAGCAGCGCCCACATATGAAAACAGTGTTCTAACCTCCTCTGTAACTCAAAACATGCAACTTGTAGAGTTTTTTAAACAACGCCTATGGAGATTTTTGAGGGTAAAAGTTTGTCGCCATTCCACGAGCAGGCGCAATTTTGAAGTGACATGTTGGGTATCTATTTGCTCGGTGTAACATTATCTTTCACAATATAAAAAAATGGGCTAACTTTACTGTTGTCTTATTTTTAAACCCAAAAAAGTGTATTTTTCCCAAAAAGAGTGCGCTTGTAAGACCGCAGTGCAAACACGGTGTGACATAAAGTATTACAACGACCACCATTTTATTCTCTAGGGTGCTAGAAAAAAAATTATAATATTTGAGAGTTCTAAGTCATTTTCAAGCAAAAAACAAATCTCAGAAAGAGGCTTGGTCCTCAAGTCGTTGAAGTGTTACTAAACTAAGGAGCCTGCACTCACCATATATGAACATGGAAATTCAATTATTTTATTAATTATAAATGGCTAAATATGTTTTCTCATCAGCAGTATATAGCAGTCTTGTGACTATCAGTGTCTAGTTAAAGCTTGTAGGAGGAGATTTCATTCATTTCATTCCTATGAGGCTGCATGACCCCTGATCCTCTAGCTACACAGTGCTTATTGGCCCTGTGCTGATCACATGCACTCTCCCAAGAAAAGCAATACACACCAATCCAAGCATGTGCAGAGTGCCTCCAAGGCTCTGTCTTATTAGGAGATAAATTGGGGATAGTGGAAGAAGGGAAAGATCAGAGAAGATAGGATCAAACAGCCATTTTACACAATGCAGAGGATTCATTTCTTAGGTTCCACAGTGAGTATAACAAGCATGCTTTACTCAAAGCTCCCAACTGTCCCTGATTTCGAGGGACAGTCCCTGATTCAGAGCAATGTCCCTCTGTCCCTCATTCCTCCTCATTTGTCCCTCATTTTGGTCTGATCTATAGAGTTGTATATAAAATGCACATTTTATCTATCAAAAAGTGTTTTCCAGCCCTAGACCTTCCATCTGATTTCTAAATTGCTGCATTTGGAAATTCCAAAAGCCAATATAGTAGTAAAAAAAAAGCCCTTTTGGGTTTAACCAATCTTGTTTTTTTGTACAATTCTCCTTTAAGGGGGAGTGGCAAGGGGTGTGTCCTATGCCTGCATGCTTTTGCTAATAGGTGTCCCTCGTCCCCATCTAAAAAAGTTGGGAGGTATGCTTTACTGCATATACAGATTGATTTTACTGTTGTGAGTTTAGTAACACTTTAACCCCTTAAGGACCGCCTCATGCCGATATACGTCGGCAGAATGGAACGGCTGGGCACAATCACATACAGGTAGGTTGCCCTTTAAGTGCCCAGCCGTGGGTCGCGCGTGCACCGACGGCGCGCTCGCGGCCCGGTCCTGAGCTCCGTGACCACGCCCGCGGTGTCCCGCGATCGGGTCACAGAGCTGAAGAACGGCGAGAGGTAAGTGTAAACAAACCTCTCCCCATGCTTTCTAGTGAGCCTGTCACTGATCGTCTGTTCCCTGTCATATGGAATGAAGATCAGTGACATCACACGTGCAGCCACGCCCCCCTACAGTAAGAATCACACACTAGGGCACACTTAACCCTTACAGCGCCCCCTAGAGGCTAACCCCTTCAATGCCAATGTCATTTTCACAGTAACAGTGCATTTTTATAGCACTAATCGCTGTAAAAATTACAATGGTCAAAGGTGTCCGATGTGTCCGCCATAATGTTGCAGTCACAATAAAAATCGCCGCCATTACTAGTAAAAAGAAAAAAAATATTAATGAAAATGCCATAAAACTATCCCCTATTTTTACCAAAAATATGTAGAAGAATACGTATCGGCCTAAACTGAGGAAAAAAATAATGTTTTTATATATTTTTTGGGGGTATTTATTATAGCAAAAAGTTAAAAATATAAAAAAAATTTCAAAATTGTCGCTCTATTTTTGTTTATAGCACAAAAAAATAAAAACCACAGAGGTGATCAAATACCACCAAAAGGAAGCTCTATTTGTTGGGGGGAAAAAAACGCCAATTTTGTTTGGGAGCCACGTCGCACGACCGCGCAATTGTCAGTTAAAGCAACGTAGTGCCAAATCGCAAAAAGGGGCTAGGTCCTTTAGCTGCAAAATGGTCCGGGGCTTAAAGGGGTTGTAAAGGTTTGTTTTTTATTTTCTAAATAGGTTCCTTTAAGCTAGTGCATTGTTGGTTCACTTACTTTTTCCTTCAATTTCCCTTCTAAATGTTTTTTTTCTTTGTTTTCTTTGCCTGAAATTCTCACTTCCTGTTCCTCCTCAGTAAGCTGTTCTGGCTTACTAACCCCCAGCCAGAACGGCTCGGATGATGGTGGCAAGTTTACTGAGGAGAAACAGGAAGTGAGAAATTCAGACAAAGAAAAAAAACATTTAGAAGGGACATGGAAGGAAAAGGTAAGTGAACCAACAATGCACTAGCTTAAAGGAACCTATTAAGAAAATAAAAAACAAACCTTTACAACCCCTTTAAGTGGTTAAAGCATTGCTCCCAACTGTCCCTGATTTCGAGGGACTGTCCCTGATTTGGAGAAATGTCCCCCTGTCCCTCTTTCCTTCTCACGTTTCCCTCATTTTGGTCTGATCTATAGAGTTGTATGTAAAATGCACTTTTTATCTTTGAAAACGTGTTTCCCAGTGCTAAACCTTTCATCCAAATTCTAAATTGCTGCATTTGTAAATTTTAAAAGCCAGTATAAAGGAATAGTAGTGGTAAAAAAAAAGGCACCTTGGATTGAACTTAACTTTTTTTGGTAAATTCTGCTTTAAGGGGGTGTGACGTGGGCGCGTCCTATGCCTACATACGTTTGCTAGTAGGTGTCCCTCATTCCCATCTCAAAAGTGTCTGGTTACTGCCCCACTAGACCCAAAAGGGCCTGTGAGGTTGTATATGTGGCAAATGATCAAACTGAATTACATACAATTAAACACAGGTTAGCAGGCCTGAAATCCATACAGTTCTGACCGCACATTGCCTCAGACCTCACATTTCGCTAACCCACCTTGTCCATATTTTAGTGAAAAAAAAGTGCAATTTTACACCTGGAAATGTATTCGCCAACATTTTTGCTTGCAATTGTATCATCACCTTATTATAAGAAAATAATGTATTTTTCTGGCATTTATATTAAGATACTGTCTAAAAAAGATTGAAATCTCCCAAGATACCCATATTCATTCTCTCTTTTCCACAATATTAATCACTGGAGTTCAGCGGTGCAGCAAAGCTGGTTTATTTCCTGACAAATCTTATGAGGTTTGAAGCAAATCCAGCTGACATATTTTCCACATATTTCACAGAATAGCAGAGCTACAATGTCATACAAAATTAAGGGAATCTGACTAACTGAAGAGCAGAACTAGCATCCAGAGCTTGTGGATGGCTCCGTGGTTTAGACACATAAACAAAAATAAGTCCCCATAGAAATAGCCGTAGTCAAAGAAAAAAATAACACATTTACAGCGCAAACAGCAAAACCAGCTTTTAATACTTTTATGTTTTATATCTGTTAAGACCTGCAGTGGTTATGGTCCTGCGGCCTTCTTTCCGTCCCTCAATCGCCGAGCGTAAGTGATTATCGCTACCATAAGAGGTATAGGGATAGTGGAGATGAATGCAGTTTCCAGGATCATTCTTCCCAATGGTTAGAATATTCCCCCAAACATGAGCCAAGACTTCATGAAGGGTGTACCAGGTATAGAACATCTTTATTGAGAAGGCAGGCTCTTATACACCAAAAAGAATACTTGCAGTAATCAAATGTACAATGACATACTCCACCCACAACAGCATACAATGGGTACTAACGAGCCTCCAATACACATTATCATCAATAGAAATTCACACAATACAGTGTCTTGAGAGCCAGACAAAGGTTCATTTACATGACAGTAGCAGACGACATATCTTTGTAGCCAATATGGTTCCAATTGTGTCCCCAGTGCAGTGCTCTGTAGCCCTGTACACATGGACCAGATGTGAGAGCACGTTCTTAATTTTCCCGACGGAAAAAATTCATATCTGAAAATCTGTTCGTCTGTATGGAATTCTGACGGGAAAAAAAAACATGCATGCTCAGAAACAATTTGACGCACGCTCAGAAGCATTGAACTTCTTCTTCTCGCCTTGTCGTAGTGTTGTACGTCACAGCGTTCTTAACACTTGAAAGTTCAGAGAACTTTTGTGTGACCGTGTGTATGCAAGCCAAGCTTGAGCATACAACTTTTTTCCGACGGAAATTCCACTCGTGTGTACAGGGCATAAGGCCTCGTTCATGTCTGAGTGACGCGATGCATCATGTTTTTTGTGTCACAGTGTAGGGCGGCTCATTCATTTTAAATGGGCTACCCTGCATGCAAAAAAATTGTGGAAAAAGGTAGCTCCTGTATAATTTTTTGGAGCTGACTTTGGGGAGTTTTTATCGCCGTAACTTATCGCCGTAACTTATCTTTTTTATTTTGAATCCACAAAGAATCCGCGCCGTAAGTTACGGCGGCGTAGTGTATCTCTCGCGGCGTAAGGGCACGGAATTCAAATGGCTGTGATGGGGGCGTGTTTTATGTTAATATGTCGTGACCCGACGTAAACAAAGTTTTTTTTTAACTGCGCATGCGCCATCCCTGGGGGTATCCCAGTGCGCATGCTCAAAATTAAACCGGAACCAGCCAATGCTTACGACGGTGATGTCATTCTACGCAAATTCCTATTCGCGAACGAACGAACGAACGCAAAAAATTTGAAATTGTACGCGGGAAGGGCGGCCATACTTAACATTGAGTACGCCTCAGAATAGCAGCTTTAACTATACGCCGGAAAAAGCCGAACTCAAACGACGTAACAAAAAGCGCCGGCCGGACGTACGTTCGTGGATCGCCGTAAATAGCTCATTTGCATACTCGACGCGGATTTCGACTGGAACGCCACCTAGCGGCCGCCGAAAAATTGCAACTTAGATCCGACGGCGTACGAAGACGTACGCCTGTCAGATCTAGCCGAGATGCTGTCGTATCTTGTTTTGAGGATTCAAAACAAAGTTACGACGCAGGAATTTCTTTGTGGATCCGCCCCTGTGTGTTTTGGTGCCATTAAGAATGAATAGCCCGTTTTTTGTGCATTTCCTCTACACGGGCCTTTGTTTTCTTTTGTTTAGCCAGCAGATTCCTCCATTCACACAATTGAAGGGGATGGAGGAACCTCACCCTGCCAGGACCCGCAGTTGTCAAAGTGCAACAGCTGATCAACATTTTCCAGTTTGTCTCTTTGACAGAAGTTGATCAAACAATTAACGTTTCTCGAGCAGGGATGGCCACACACTGATCGTTGACCGTTAAAGGGGTTGTAAACCCTCCTGTTTTTCACCTTCCCTAAGGAGAAAAAACATCTGATAATTACCGCCCCCCCTATTTTACTTACCTGAGCCCTCGAAAGTCCTGCGTCGAGAACACACTGGATCTCGTCCCGGGCTTCTCGGTTCTTCATTGGATATGTAAGTGTAAAATTATTGCGCTACTCCAAAATAACAACAAGAAACCCTAAAAAAAGGGGTTTGGGAGGTGAAGCAGCTGCACAAGAATGCAACAAAATTCAAAATGAGTGTGGGTGAATGTGTAGCACTACGTATTAGTGTAATGTGAAAAAACACCACATAATATATACTCAACAGGGTATAACTATAAAGTAATAATGTTCAATCCACATGAAAACAATCAGTCCATGTAAAAATTCAATGTGATAAATTGTCCATCGTGAGTAAATAACATAATAAAGATGTCATGAGATTGAATGAACATCCCAACGAAGATCTTCAGATGTAAGATGTAATTATGAATGTGCTTACTAGAAACCGCTGGACCCGACTGTCATACGACAACAGGTCATTTGAGCTTACAATACCCAACCAGCTGTTCAACGGGACTGTCAGCGAAGATCCAAAAATAAGTGGAATACACCTCCCTGGTGTCCAGAGGACGTCAACCGAAGGTAAGGTCAAGGAGCCCGGTATTCCTCAGCCGAGGGTGACTCTGATAAAGATGTCTCAACCATGAAGTAGGTAGAGAAATCGCAAAGATCCAACACACATCTGAGAACAGCTCAGTTCAGACAGACAGCAACCCTTAATAGGGTAATGGGGACCAGCTGGAGACACTCAAAAAACCTTTCCTCCACAGAGCATGCTAAGAAAAGAAAAAATAGGGGCTCCGATGGTGCAGGTCATCAAAAAAAGGATGCCCCAGTAAAAGTCCTTCTTGGAACGAAACGCGCTGGGCTAGCAACACTTTCTCCCATATTGCTTTTATGAATCTTTAAAGTGGTTGTAAACCCTCCCCCTGAAGTTACACCTACAGGTAAGCCTAGATTAAGGCTTACCTGTAGGTGTTTGCAATATCTCCGAAGTGGACAAAGAACGGGCAACCCAACAATCAATGCCGTGCACAAACATGTAGCTGAAACATGAAGGGGTAAAAAGTGAGCAAATAATGCAGAACCCACTGTTAATGGGGACAGCACCCTAAGTGCCTATGAAGTAAAGACATCAAAGGGTTGGTCACTTATAATCAACCTAGGTAACACCTTATTTTGGTATAATTAGTTTTGTACATTTTATTATGGGTGGAATATCATGAATTTGACGTTTTTCTGATATAAATGTGGGTATAATTATTGTTCCTTTTAAGGATTATCAATGTAATATCGTGGTTGGTTACACCTAACAAGAAACAGATTTCACATATTTCAGATTAAAATATGCATATAATTATTTTTCTACATTGGATCATGGGTGGAAGCTCATGGTTACATCTGCCAAAGGCCATATTTGACCTGCGTCTTATAAGAATATGGGTATACAGTAAAACCTTGGTTTGAGAGTAACTTGGTTTGAGAGCGTTTTGCAAGACAAGCAAAATGTTTTAATAAATTTTGCCTTGATATACAAGCGATGTCTTGATATAAGAGTAGCGTCATGTCACAACTGAGTATAAATAACGAAGAGAGGAGTCTCTAAGTGTAGCAATATGGTTACATTTAATGAAGGTACAACATTTAGCAACTTATTGCTACACTAATGCCGCATACACACGATCGGTCAAACCGATGAGAACGGTCTGATGGACCATTTTCATTGGACCAAACCGATCATGTGTGGGCGCCATCGGTTATTTATCCATAGGTTAAACAAAAGCAATCTTGTTTTAAATTTAACCGATGGATACCTAACCGATAGAAAAAAAAAACGATCGTTTGTAGGCACGTCCATCGGTTAAAAATCCACGCATACTCCGAATCAAGTCGACGCATGCTTAGAAGCATTGAACTTCGTTTTTTTCAGCACGTCGTTGTGTTCACCGCGTTCTGACACGATCGTTTTTTTAACCGATGATGTGTAGGCACGACTGACCATCACCAGCTTCATCGGTTAACCAATGAAAATGGTCCATCACACCATTTTCATCGGATGGACCGATCGTGTGTACGAGGCTTTAGAGGTTCCTCTCTTCTCTTTTATACCCTATAAAAAAAAATGCTTTGATATACAAGTGCTTTGGATTACAAGCATGTTTCTGGAACGAATTATGCTCGCAAACCAAGGTTTTACTGTACTTATTTTACTACAAGGGGATTGGGGGGAGGGAATATCTTTGTTACACATCCCACGTAATGTATTTGACCTTTTTCTGATAGGAATTTGGATATAGTTGTGCTCTAATTTGGGATTATAGATGGAATATCATAATTACACTTAAAGCGGGGGTTCACCCCAAAAATTTTTTTTTAACATTACATCTAGCATACTAAGCATACTAAGGACATTACTTTCGGCAGGTCATTTTTTTTTTACTCCGTACATACCTTTATATTCTGCTTTTGTCCAGGGCTTCCGGGTTCCGATGACTGCGGGACTGGGCGTTCCTATCCTTCGGTTAGATGATTGACGGCTTGTGAAACAGGTGACCTGTCGGGAAATAGCCGAGCTGCGAGTCGGCACTATACGGCGCCTGCGCAGTAAGCTCTACACGGCGGGCGCAGGCGCCGTATAGTGCCAATTTTGCAGCTCGGCTATTTCCGGAAATCTGGTGACGCGCGTTGTGCGACAGGGGACCTGTTTCACAAGCCGTCAATCATCTAACCGAAGGATAGGAACGCCCAGTCCCACAGTCATCGGAACCCTGAGGCAGGGATAGGAACGCCCATTCCCGCAGTCATCAGAACGCGGAAGCCCTGGACAAAATCAGAATATAAAGGTATGTACGGAGAAAAAAAAAAAATGACCTGCCGAAAGTAAATGTCCTTAGTATGCTGGCTCTAATGTTAGAAATTAGTTTTTAGGGTGAACCCCCGCTTTAACAAGAAACATATTTAGCCTTTTTCTAATATGAATATGCATATAATTCTTTTTCTACATACTGAATATTGGTGTAAAATCATGGTTACACATTTCAAAGAACACATTTGTGTCGGATAAGAATATGGGTATAATTATTTTTCTACAAGGGGATTATGAATGGAATATCATGGGTACCCACTGTTAGATTTTTATATATGTGGATTATGAGTGCCTATCATAGTAACACTTAACAAAGAATATATTAAATCTTTTTTTGAAACAATTATGGGTATAATTCATTTTTTACTTGCGAATTATGCTTGTTACTTAAGGTCTCATTGAGGGGTCAGAGGGCCCAGCCAGATGCCAAGAGACAGCAGGTCTCATTCCAGGAGTCAGGTCAGCTTCTATCGGGGCGTCAGGAAAACCCCAATCCATAGGCCAGAGGTGGACTATCCACCCCAATCCATAGGCCAGCAGGGCACTGCGACTAAAGGGTAGAGAGACAATTATCCAGGAGAGCTGGACAACACAGTCAGAGATACTCATAAGAAGTGCAGCTTGGTTCTGCAGTTGAAGCTGAGTGAGCTTATGAGCCAGGTGGCTCAGCATTTTCCAGTGTTTGTATTCTGCTGAAGCTGAAGATCCCCTGCAAGGAAAAATTTACATAGGATTGTTGTTTTGCTTTCTGCGTTTAATAAAAGTACCAGTCCCCTAAATATAGTTTCTGTCTGCAGTGGATTCACTTTATAAATGCATCTACCACGAGAGCCAACTAAAGTGCCAGAACAAGTTCATCTAGAACCCAGGGCGAACATGCCAAACTGCGCCCCCCAATATGTACTGTATGAGCATTATGTGTCGGCAAAAATTCCCAGCCAAAAAATTGAACAAAAATTTGCATGCTACCCCCTAAGCGTAAATTTTCCCTCCTCATAGGGAAAATCCACCCCCCTCCTGAAATCCCCCCTCCCAGCACAAATCTTTGCCCCCATCCCCCAACACATATGCCCCTCCTATAAAAAAAACACCTTTCCTATTACAAATGTTCTAACTCTCAAATTTCTCATCCGAGTACCCCCCCCCCCCCCCCCCGCCCTACACACACTCCAAATCTCCCCCCCAGCACAATATTCCCCCAATTCCCCCTCCTAGCACTCCTCTACTCCCCCCCAAAAATTTCCCTTCCTAGTACAAATCCTAGCTATTTCCTAGCACAAATAATTCCCAATCATCCTTACTTGCACAAATTCCCCCTTCCGCCCCAAAAAATCCCCCCTTCACAATATCACCTCTTCTAGCACAAACCCCCGAATCCCTCCTCCAAATTTCCACTCCTAGAACAATTCTTACCCACAATTCATCCCACCCAATCTCTTCACAGTGCCCCCCCCCCCCCCCACCTCACATGATTCCACAGTGCCCAGGGCAGCCATCCCTCCTGCCCACCCCTTTCCCCGGCCCTGTCTAACACTATATAGTATACTTAACTTGTTTTTTAGATTTAATAAAACAACTTTCATGTAACATTCTTTGAAATAGATTTTTTAATTGGACAGAAACATTTGTTTATGAGGCACTTGAATGTTGATACTGAGCAGAATTTTGGCTTTATGTGTCTTTTGCTGAGTAATAGGCTTATGTTTGTTCCTCCAAACATTTAAGAAATAACAGCTTATTAATGTCATTTCCTTTGCTGTAAAGGCTAAAAAAATGAAGCCACTAGTGTTGTGCTGCCTGGCAGTAAGTATACCTCTGGAAAGTGTCGGAGACATGGAAGAATGTCATATGGGAGGGCTTGTTATAGGAATGGAATACAGATTTTATAGATGCCTGGAGAAAACAAATTATTTGCTGGAAATCTAGATTGTGGAGAGTGAAGTTCTCAAACTGAAAAGGCCTGGTGTCCTAAATAGTGAGGCCTTAGGTGTCATGTGCCTCAACATTTATAAATTGTCACCTCTAAATTTAGATCAATTTAAGTTTAAGATAAATTCAGGTTTAAATTTAAACCTTCCTCACACTATCAAAACTACCACAAAACATTGTGGCTGAGGTTCCCCTTCATGAGTCAATACAAACTGCGATATTGTATGGTATGGTAATGGTATTTTTATTATTTATGTAAACTCAGTGGGCCAGATTCACAAAGAGATACGACGGTGTATCTCCTGATACGCCGTCGTATCTCTGAGTTCCGTCGGTCGGATCTATGCGCCTGATTCATAGAATCAGGTTCCGCATAGATCTCCCTAAGATCCGACAGGTGTACGTGACTTACACCGTCGGATCTTAGGCTGCAATCTCACGCTGTCCGCTAGGTGGCGCTTCCGTTTGTATACGCAAGGAATATGCAAATGAGGAGTTATGCCGATTCAGAAATGAACGACCGCCCAGCGCTTTTTTTTTTACGTCGTTTGCGTTCGGCTTTTTCCGGCGTATAGTTACCCCTGGGTCTATGAGGCGCAGCCAATGTTAAGTATGGCCGTCGTTCCCGCGTTGAAATTTGAATTTTTTGCATTGTTTGTGTAAGTCGTTCGCGAATACGCATGGACGTAATTTGCGTAAACGTCAAAACCAATGATGTCCTTGCGACGTCATTTGGAGCAATGCACGCTGGGAAAATTTCCAGACGCCGCATGCGCTGTTCGATCGGTGCGGGGACGCGCCTGATTTGAATAGTACACTCCCCCTAGCCGCGGAATTTGAATTTCGCCGGGGGATTTACGATACGCCGCCGCAAGTTTTGAGGTAAGTGCTTTCTGAATTAAGCACTCGCCTCAAAAACTTGCGGCGGCGGATCGTAAATCAGATAGGTTACGCGGATCTAAAGATCCGCTAACCTATCTGAATCCGGCCCAGTGTTCATTGATTGCCAGCTCATCTGCACAGAGTTTGCATGTTCTACCTTTAATTGCATGTGTTTCCTCCAGATACTCCAGTTTCCTCCCACGCTCCAAAAACATGATGGCAAGTTAATTGGCTGTCTAAATTGGCCCTTGCATGTGTCTGTATGCATGTGAGATAGAGACAGGGCCTAAACTAGGGGTGGAGAGCATTGAGAGGGGCAGCGCCGGAAGGTGCCACCAGGTACTGTTACTCTTATGCCGCGTACACACGGTCAGAAAATCCAACCATGTATATGCTCCATTGGACATTTGCTGTCGAAATTTCCGACAACAAATGTTTGAGAGCTGGTTCTCAAATTTTCCGACAACAAAAGTTGTTGTCGGAAATTCCGATCATGTGTAGCCAATTCCGACGCACAAAATTCCAAGCATGTTCTGAATTAAGTACGAGACGGAAGAGCTTGATCTGGTAAAACTAGCGTTCGTAATAGAGATAGCACATTCGTCACGCTGTTATGGACTGAAAAGCACGAAGCCGAAAAGCGCGTATCGTTTCTCACCAAACTTCTACTAATACGACTGGTATTGAACTTCCCTTTAATAGTGCCGTCGTATGTCTTGTACGTCACCGCGTTCTTGGCGTTCGGAATTTCCGATAACATTTGTGCGACCGTGTGTATGCAAGACAAGTTTCAGCCAACATCCATCGGAAAAAAATCCACGGTTTTGTTGTCTGAATTTCCGATCGTCTGTATGCGGCATAAGGCTGCCACTGCGGCCTGATAAGGTCTAATTGCTGCATAGTCTGGCAAATTATGGAGAAACAAATAGAAGAGGAGAGATCACACTACAGTGTACTTTCTCCGCTCCCCATAAAAAAGCATTCCTGAGTGTCGCTGCCGCTACTGTTGATAAGTAACATAATGGGGCGGGCAGGAGGAGGGGAGTAATTCAGTGCTGGTGCACAGTGTGGTTTCCAGTATTTGCTAGGCTATGTAGGGGTCGCCGCCTGTCCATTAGACTTTATTGAGCGGCAGGGGCACCCTTAGAGCAGCGGTACTCAGTGCGGGCAGGAACCCCCGACAGTGGGAGGAGCAGGGTAATCCAGCACTGGGGAGGTCTTCCTCCTTCTACACAAGTCCCACCCAGTGCCCAAATAGCCCACACCTTTTCTGTCAGAGCTGCAATACAAATTTACATAGGGGAGTCTGCTTGGAACTGAAAGGTGTTTTTTAGGAGAGTTTGTGTGCTGAAGCAGGGGTCCCCAACCCCTGGGATGTGGTACTGATTCGTGGCCTGTTAATGATCAGGCCGTGCAGCAGGACTATAACAGACCGCAGTCGCCACTCACCTCCTGCTGTGTGGCCATGTCACGGAGCACGTGTGTCCTCTCCTGGAGATCTGCTCTGGAGAGTGGGAGTCTTTTCATATTAACAAGCGAGTAATCACCCACTGACATGATAAGTTGGGCAACTCTCACCCTCCACCCATATATGCAGCTCCTTCTGCCCCATGACCTGCTAACAGGATGACGTCAGCGGCGAGGGGAGACAGGGAGGAGGGGGGGACACACAGCTCAAAACTGCCTCTACCCAACCACAGGTAGGACCACAGGTTGTGATTGTTAGGGGCACTGTAATGTAGAGGGACACTGTGGTTTAAAGGGGACTGCACTGTAAAGGGACACTGTAATCATTACAATGCCCCTTTACAAAGCAGTCCTTTCATATCACAGTGGCCCCTTTACAGCGCAGTCCCTGTTACATCACAGTGCCCCTTTACAGTACAGCCCTATTACATTACAGTACAGCCCCCGTTACATTAAAGTAAAGGGGACTGAACTGTAAAGGGAAGCTACAATGTTAAGGGGAACTGAGGACTACTTTAAAGGGAGAATTGTGATGTAAAAGGGGACTGTGGACTAGGAAGGTGGGGGGGGGTGTGCAGAGGAGGTTCGGGACTAGAAAGAGGGGAGTTGTGTGCCAAAGACCATGAATTAGGAGGGGGTGGGGCTGCAAAGGAGGCCCTGGACTGGGGAGGGTAGAGGAGGCTCTGGACTTGAAAAGGGGAGTTGGTGTGGCAAAGGACCTGGATTAGGAGGGCAGGAGGGCAGTGTGCAGAGGAGGCCCTGGACTTGAAGAGGGGAGATGGTTTGTCAAAGGACCTGGATTGAAGGGCAGTGTGCAGAGGAGGCCCTGAACTTGGGAGGGTTGCAGAGGAGACCCTGGTCTGGAAGGGGGATTGCAGAGGAGACCCTGGACTAGAAGCAGGGGTGCAGAGGAAGCCCTGGACTAGGAGAGGAATGTTTTTCACACATTTGTTGGCACAGTCATTAAAGCATATGTCCTTTTAAGCTCCTCCCACTGTTGATGTACTCTGACCACACCCACAATTTTGGTGTGTGCCGCTATATTACTACACTATAAAAAATGTCCCATCTGGGTGCCAGTTTTGCTAGCTATGTCACAGGATAGAGACCTTAGATTGCAAGCTCTTTGAGGGCAGGGACTGATGTAAATGTACTGTATATTATGGACATGCTTATGTAGGTATCACATTAATATTAGGGAATACACTTTCAAGGTGACAATGGAACCCCCCCCCCCCCCCTCTTCTCTATTGACCTCCGTTGGGACCCTGGTTGTGGATGGTGGGTCCAGATAGTAAGAATTACAGCAGGTGTTAAAATATTAAAATATAGAAGTCCGGAACTTCAAAACAATTACCGTATTTTATAACATGTTGTCCACCTAATACTAATCTGACATCTCACAAAATGTTTGCAGCAACTCAGTAAGTACAGGGATGTGTTGAAGCACATTGCATCACATGTGTATTGCCTTAGTGCAGGGGTCTCCAAACTTTCTAAACAAAGGGCCAGCTTACTGTCCTTCAGACTTTAGGGGGGCCGGACGTGTCAGTGGGAGGAATAGTACCCCATCGTTGGTATCAGTGGGAGGAATAGTACCCCATCGTTAGTGTTGTGGGAGGAATAGTACCCCATCAATGGTGTCGTGGGAGGAATAGTACCCCATTGTTGGTGTCGTGAGAGCAACAGTACCCCATCATTGGTGTCGTGGGAGGAATAGTACCCCATCATTGGTATCGTGGGAGGAATAGTACCCCATCATTGGTATCGTGGGAGGAATAGTACCCCATCATTGGTGTCAGTGGGAGGAATAGTACCCCATCATTGGTGTCAGTAGGAGGAATAGGGGTACTCATACGGAAACCAATTGAATTATGATGTAACATGTATTGTATTGTTGTTGATTTTTGCCACTGTTATTTTTATATTCATGTATAATCAGAGTGTACTATCTGTATATTATCTACACTATTTTACAAATGCTCCAACCATGTTGTACATTTTATTGTAATTTAATGTTGAAACCAAGTAAAGATTTTAACTTCAATATCATCCAACCACTCTTATTTATTGAGAACATCATGCCGCTAAAAAACCCAACTGGGGGACCTTCCCATTTTTGTTTTTGCATTTTCGGGGTGCGCGGCACACGGACTCCACATATGCGTTTTTTCATGGTTCCTAGGAGGAATAGTAACCCATCATTGGTGTGGTGAGAGGAATAGTACCTCATCTTTGGTGTCAGTGGGAGGAATAGTACCCCATCATTGGTGTCAGTGGGAGGAATAGTACCCCATCATTGGTGTCAGTGGGAGATCTAGTGCCCTATTGTTGATGTCAGTGGGAGAAATGGTGCCCTATTGTTGGTGTCAGCGGGAGAAATAGTGTCCCATCATTGGTGTCAGTGGGAGGAATAGTGCCCTATTGTTGGTGTCAGTGGGAGGAATAGTGTCCCATCATTGGTGTCAGTGGGAGGAATAGTGCCCTATTGTTGATGTCAGTGGGAGGAATAGTGCCCTATTGTTGGTGTCAGTGGGAGGAATAGTGTCCCATCATTGGTGTCTGTGGGAGGAATAGTGCCCTATTGTTGGTGTCAGTGGGAGGAATAGTGTCTTGTATCAGTGAGAGGAACACTGCCCTGAGGGCCAGATAAAAGCAAGCAAAGGGCTGCATCTGGCCCCCGGGCCGCAGTTTGGAGACCCCTGCCTTAGTGCATTGGGGGCATATTAAAATGAATGTCACCACAATGTGTCAACAGGTGTAACGTGCTTTGCCGCAGCACACAGATGTAAATTGACCCTGAATTACTAGCATACCCATCAAGAAACTAGCATTTTGAAACATTCAGCAACACCAACATTCATATTTCTTTTAAAAGCCAACTCCATCTTTTGCACCATGTTATAGGCTACACCAGTATTTAGGTGCCAGGTGAACCCCCCACCTCCACTATGGCAGATGGACTTGTAGTTCTCAATGGAATACAAGTATTCTGATCACGACACTAGTAGTCCATTGACACTTCCTCAAGCTCTCCAACTGACATAGTGCTGGAGAAAGAAGCCTGGCATTCCACTCATGATCCATTGATCGTGGGTTCAATGCTTTGCAGGCTCCTATGCAAAAGAAAAAAACTAAGGCAACATTTTTTTCTCAAAAAAAGACATTTATATATTTCTTTTTAAAGAGGTGGACGTAGCCAATAAATGAGCAATATCTATCTCATTCCACTTACTGGCCACTTGGGGGTAGCATTGCCCATTTTTTCTGGCCAGAAATACTATACAATCCATTACATATAATTTGTGTGAAGCTGCAAAACCTATTATTGGCATTAACACTCCTCATATCCTCAAAGTGGAAAAAAAAAAACATTTTATGTAGGAAACCACATAATAGCTACTTGTTATTTACCGAATAAAAAGGGCCAATTCTTCTTTTAAAGTCCCTTCCAGTTATGTTGTAAAAAGTTTTCAAGTCGAGTAAAACATTGAAAAATGTAAATTGAAGAGGATTGCTTGGCTGCTTATAGGGGTTCTGTATAATACATAATGTTTTATATCCTAGCATGAAAACAGAAGAGGTATTTTGGATTAGACACAGTGGTGTTTAATTATATCATGAAGTGAGAAATAATGTGCAGTAAACTATTCAACATTGCACAAGACATTTTTGTTATAGCCATGCATCAGTATTAACTAAATAGATGAACAAGGAAATATAAAAAGCTTAATTAGTTTGGAGCTGGTTCATGAGACGGACTTTGTGATTTGCATGTGCAGGGGCTTATGATACAGATACAGAGAATTGTGACTGCTGACCTCTCTAATGTAATAAAAAATCGAAGGTTGTAATCAGGGTGGCTAAGATAAACACGAAAGGCACATAGTGGACAAGGGTAAAAAAAAACAAGACGTTCTTCAAATATATAAATAGTATGAAAGGGAGGTCAGAACATATTGGAATGATGAAGGCAATCTGGTTGTCATGGACTTGGTAGACCACTAGGTGGCGCTAATCGCGCACCGGCGCGCAATAGCGGCAATAGCGCATTAGCACGCACGGGAGCGCGCGTTTGCGGCACGTCGGCGCGCACGGGTGCGCGCAATAGCGGCGCGCTCGGGCACGCGCAATAGCGGCGCGCGCGGGCACGTGCTGACGCCATTTTGGCGCCACTTAGGCTATTTAATGGGGCTCTCCCCATAGCCCCCTGCTGCTCAGTCAACAGCGTTCCTGTTTACCCTACCTGATACCTGTTACCTGATTGGCTCCTGTTTCCTGAGACCTTGGCTTACCATTGACCCTGCTGTTCTCCGCCTGCCCTGACCCTTGGCTTGTCTGACTTCGCTTCCGCCTCCTCCTTCCAAACGGTCTGCTGCCTGCCTGTTACTGATCCGGCTTGAACTACGACTCTGCTTTGGCTTCCCCCTGTACCTGATCCGCCCGCCTGTGTTTGACCCGGCCTGCCTGACTCTGCCAGCATCTGTACTACAGCACACCTCCCACCTGCTGCCTGTTCCAACCATCTGCACCAAGCTCCTGTTGTCTGCTGTCTTACCTCCAGCATCTCTGCAGTTCCTGCACAGCATCTGTGGAGTCTTCAGGAGACCACCGCAGACCTGCACGGCACCTTCCTGGCGCTTGTGCGACTCTGAACTCTAGCGCTCCCTGTCTGCTCTACCAGGGGTTCCGGAGTCAGAGGAGCAAGAGTTGCCATTCCCTGCACGCCAGGCTCTGCTCTGTACCAGGTACGTGACACTGGTTACAAAAGATGGAGAGATGGCAAAGGTTTTGAATTTATTCTGCGACTGAAACAGGGGGATTCAGTAACCAAGACTGCAATGTTTATCCTCATGATACGATACAAGAAGCACCCTCATGGCAAACAGAGGATAGAATTAGAAATATACTTGAAAAACTTAACATTAATAAGTCACGGGACCCGAAGGTCCTTAAGGAACTCAAGTGATTGCTAGACCATTGTTAGTAATTTATAAGAACAGTCTACTGACTGGTATGGTACCAGCTGATTGGAGAAAAGCCAATGTAGCACCAATATTTAGAAAATGGCCAAGATATATCTCTGGGAATTATAGACCAGTTAGCCTAACATCAATAGTTTGCAAGCTCTTGGAGGGGATGAAAAGGGACTATACAAGATTTTTGTAATAAAAACTGTAATATTAACAGTAATCAGCATGGATTTATGAAGAATCGCTCATGCCAACCAACCTATTAACCTTCTATGAGGAGGTCATCTGCCATCTAGATAAAGGAAGGCCCATAGACATGGTGTATCTGGATTTTGCAAAGGCATTCAATACAGTTCCCCATAAACGTTTACTGTACAATTTAAGGTCTGTTGGCATGGACCAAAGGTTAAGTACATGGATTGAAAACTGGCTATGGGGTGAGTCCAAAGGGTGGTGATAAATGGGGAGTATTCAGCATGGTCTGGTGTAGAAAGCGGGGTCCCCCAGGGTTCTGTCCTGGGACTAATATTATTTAATTTATTCATAAATGATCTGGAGAATGGGATAAACAGCTTAATCTCAGTATTTGTGGATGATACTAAGGGTAATAATTTCTACGCAGGATGTGGAAACCTTGCAAGAAGATCAAAACAAATTAGTAGGGTGGGAAACTACATGGCAAATGAGGTTTAATGTGGAAACATTTTAAATAATGCATTTGGGTGGCAAAAATATGAATGCAATCTACTCACTAGGGGGTGAACCTCTGGGGGAATCTAGGATGGAAAAGGACCTGGGGATCCTAGTAGATGATAGGCTCAGCAATGACATGCAATGCCAAGCTGCTGCAAGCAAAGTCACAGAATATTGGCATGCATTGGCAGCTATGGGGAAAGACTGCAAGCACTAAACTATCTGGAGAAGAGACGCTTGAGAGGGGATATGATTTCAATGTACAAATACTGTACTGGTGACCCCACAATAGGGATAAAACTATTCCACGGAGGGGACATGTGGCCATTCACTAAAATTAAAAGAGAAGTGGTTTAACCGTAAACTGCATAGAGGGTTCTTTAGTGTTAAACCCTGTACACACGGCCCAGATTCTCGTCAGGAAAAAACGTCATGGCAAGAATCTTTTGTTGGCTGAGTGTACAGACACACCATTCAAAAAAAACGCGGTTCTTTTGAATGGCACGAATGCTGTGGCGTCATCGACTATGACGAGCATGCTTTTGTCACATTCGATTCCATTGCCGCCATCTTGCTTCACCCTACCTATGCCTTGGAAGCTGTCGTGCATGCGTCAAAGTCATTTCGAACATGTGCGGGTTTCCATGGAGAGGTAAGTATGCACATGCTCGGGTTTCTCGGCAGGAAAACACTGCCGAGAATCTTACGACGAGAAAATAGAGAGCAGGTTCTCTTTTTTTCTCGTCTAGATTCTGGGCAGTTTTCTTGACGAGAAATCTCAAAGCCTCGTACACACGCATGGTTCACTCGGCAAAACCGCGTGTGTGTACGAGGCTTTAGAGCGGTAAGGATGTGGAATTCTCTTCCACAAGCAGTGATTTCAGTGGTTTCAAACAAATGGCCCATACACAGTGTATCAACGCTCAAGCCTCAACACTTGTGTGAATGAAGCCTCAATAAAATAAAATAAACTACCCGAAATATACACCCCCCACTCCACTTCCAAAAAACACATCTTCTAAATACAGATTTTATTTTTATTTTAAACAAATTTGGCCTAAGAAACTCAATTAATGAAATTGGGAGTTTCTGCTAAATTTGGCTGATATCAATTATGGTAATTTCCCAGTCAATCAAATTCAACAAAATCCCTCTGTTCATCCCTAATATAGAACAATTCTATCTCAAAATTCAAACTATAGAAGATCGTCCTCTTCTTGGGTCCATCTACGGTGCTTCTGGCCCCTCCCTCCTGCCGGGTGCCACCACAGCAAGCAGCTTGCTATGGGAGCATCAAAGCAGGCAAGCTCCAGAGCCGCAGCTCTGTGTGTCCATTCACACAGAGAGCTATGACTTGGCTCTTTCCCCCCGTCTCCTGATCGGCTCACTGGCTGTGATTTACAGCAGTGGGAGCCAATAGTTCCCGCTGCTGCCAAAAGCCAATCAGAAGTGTGAGTTCCCAAAGAGCCAAGGCTCTCGTGGACATCACTGGATCGGCAGGGGCTCAGGTAAGTATTAGGGGGGAGGGGGGCTGCTGCCCACAGAAGGATTTTTACATTCATGCATAGAATGCATGAAGGCAAAAAAACTTGTGCCTTTACAACCACTTCGAACACAACCTAAATAGAAAAATGCCCATGAAATATCCAGAAGAGTGTTAAAAACACAAAGTGAAAAACAAGTCCCACATTATGCCGTAATGAAAGTTGAAACTTCAAAATAGCCAGGGTGATATCTCTCAGGCCCCGTACACACTCAGCAGAATTCAGCCAGAAACTCGATCGGAGCCGTATTCTGCCGAGAAACCCGGTCGTGTGTACACTTTTGGCCGAGGAAACCGACGAGGAACTCGTCGAGCCAAATAGAGAACATGTTCTCTATTTCCTCGTTAGTCAATGAGGAAACTTGGCTCGCCGAGATCCTCGGCGGCTTCACAAGGAACTTGACGAGCAAAACGATGTGTTTTGCCCGTTGAGTTTCTCGGACGTGTGTACGGGGCCTCACTCTCCTGCAAGGCTTACCAGAATGTTTGTGACCCTCATATAAGAGTGGACAAAAAGCACTCATTAACACACTGGATCCTCCACCATGGAAAGGGGTAATCTTCATAGGGATGCCAATTATCTTAAATAGTCAAGCAAAAACTTCCCTAATGGTTATCACAAACTTCTCAACAGCCCAACTCAGATCAGCAGGATCGGAGAATGCAGTTAGATACATGGAATGAAGAAATGTTCCACATAGTGTAAAACCGCATCTAAGGAGAATTTATTAAACATGACCGCACCAGTGTTAATTTTTGCAGCAAATTTTGATTGTCTTATGCCGTGTACACATGACCGTTTTTCATGTCATGGAAAAAACGATTTTCTCGACGTGATTCCTCTCAAGCCTGCCTTGCATACACACGATCGTGATAAAAAAATGCTTGAGCAAAGCGCATTGACGTACAACACATACGACTGCACTATAAAGGGGAAGTTCCATTTGAATGTCGCCACCCTTTGGGCTGATTATGCAAATTTCCCTTCTTATAACTTGCTTCTGAGCATGTGCGTTTTTTTCCCAGTCGTTAAAGCCTACACACGACCGTTTTTAACGACGAGAAAAACAACGACGTGAAAAACAACGAGAAAAAATAGAGCAGGTTCTAAATTTTTAATGGCCATTTTTCTCGTCAAGAAAAATGCTCTGGAGCCCACACACAATCGTTTTTAACGACCAATTAAAAAAATTGCATTTTTCTCGTCATGAAAAACAGTTGTGTGTACACGGCATTAGTCTTAGGGCTAAAATGGCATTTTAGTTTTAGTCCCATTTTAGTCTTCTGCAATTGTTTTAGTTTTAGTCATATTTAGTCAACTAAATCTCCAGTACATTTTAGTTGACTAAAACTATTTTTAGTCGTCTAAAATCTAATGGGTGTAATTAAATTGTAATGCATTAGTTAACATATCTCTACCATTTCCAAAACTCATTACCGTATTTATTGGGGTATTGCGCGCTCTGGCGTATAGCGCGCACCCCTAAAGTGGACCCGCATTCCTGTAAAAAAAAACATTTTAGTACTTACAGTTTTGGTGTCTTGCGCGGCGTTCATCGGCGGCCTCGTCGGGTCCGGCGTCCTTCTGCGGTGTCCTCCCCGCTCGATCCCCGCTTCCCGCGCTGAGTTTGAACTACTGCGCCGGCATATACCGAGCGCAGTACACTCGTGTATAGTCGGCAGGCTCGGCTCCTCTCGCGGTCACGTCCCGTGCGTCCTGTACGTCCAGGACATGACTGCGAGAGGAGCCGAGCCTGCCTGACTATACACGAGCGTACTGCGCTCGGTTTATGCCGGCGCAGTAGTTCAAACTCAGCGCGGGAAGCGGGTATCGGCGTAATTTCAGGGCAAAAAAGTGCGCGGTATACGCCGATAAATACGGTATAAACTGCAGGAGTGAAGAATCGAATATGTTATTATTTATGGTATTGAGGTATGAACATTTTGAAGTCAAATTTCTAGATAGTTTTAGTCTTAGTCTACACACGATCAGGCTTTTGCCCGGCCAAATCACATCGGAATTCCATCGGAAAAAAATAGAACATGTTCTATATCGAAACTTCCGATAGAATTCATCGGAATTTCCGATGAATAAACTCCGATGGGGCTACACAAGATCTAAAAATCCGATGGATTTTCCATCGGAAATTTCAATTGTGTGTATGGGGCATTAGTCTTTTGACTAAAATGACATTTTAGCTTTAGTCCCATTTTAGTCTTTTGACTAAAATGCCATTTTATTGTTAGTCGTATTTTTGTCATCTGAATTGTTTTAGTCGTATTTTAGTAGACTAAAATAGTATTCATTTAGTCGACTAAAATGTTTTAGTAATTTTAGTAGACTAAATTAACACTGGACCGCACTTACATAAGGGGCCAGATCCTCAAATGAATTACGCCGGCATATCTATGGATACGCCGTGTAATTTCAAAGTTCCCGCGTCGTATCTCTGTTTTGTATCCACAAAACAAGATACGACGGAATCTGGGCTCGATCCGACAGGCGTACGTCTTAGTACGCCGTCGGATCGTAGGTGCATATTTACGCTGGCCGCTAGGTGGAGTTTCCGTCGAATTCCGTGTCGAGTATGCAAATTAGCTAGATACGGCGATCCACGAACGTACGTCCGGCCAGCACATTTTTTTTACGTCGTTTGCGTTCGGCTTTTTCCGGCGTATAGTTACCCCTGCTATATGAGGCGTATCCTATGTTAAGTATGGTCGTCGTTCCCGCGTCGAATTTTGAAAATGTTACGTCGTTTGCGTAAGTCGTTCGCGAATAGGGATTTGCGTAGAATGACGTCACCATCGTAAGCATTGGCTTGTTCCGGTTTAATTTCGAGCATGCGCACTGGGATACCCCCACGGACGGTGAATGCGCCGTTAAGAAAAAACGTCATTTACGTCGGGTCACGGGCGTATTAACATAAAACACGCCCCCATCACATAGATTTGAATTGCGCGCCTTACACCGGGAGAATAACGATACGCTGCCGTAACTTTAGAGGCAAATGATTCGTGAATACAGCATTTGCCTCTCAAAGTTGCGGCGGCGTAGCATTACTAGGATACGCTACGCCTGCATAAAAATATGATCCGCTACGTGGATCTGGCCCAATGTCCGTGTAAAAAGGCATATCTAAAAAACGCTGGAGTTCTTCCAGAAACAAAGATGGCCAGCAGCCGGTCACGCCGTCTTTCTTTCCGGAAGGAAGGATTCTGGAGTTTTTTTGGGTTTTGGTATAACACGTTACGCCGACGTAAGTGCAAATGTGCTCCGGCGTATGTGTGCGCCAGACCCACAAACTAATATGTGCCAAAAAACAGGCTACACCCCGCCGACGTAGCTTGCACACGCGAGATGCGCGTAAGTTGTAAGTCCGGCGTAAAGTTATTCCCCATAAAGGAGGTGCAACCCGGCAACAGACATGCACAGGTCTGCACCAGGGAACACAAGCCGGCGTATTGTGCGTTGGACGTGTGTCTGGCTGGGCATATGTTATGTTCACGGCGTACGCAGTGATCCGGCGTAGCTTAGGCAGTTGTGCCGGCGTGGTTGTGAGGCTTGCGTCCACGCCACGGCGCATGCGCAGTTCGTGATACGTACCTGTCTGGCGCCCGGCCCATCATTTGCATGGGGTCACACCTCATTTCCATGGGTTCATGCCCACTTCTACCTACGCCGACATGTGCCTTCGAAACCCACGCCACCCTGGTGCAGCATTGGGAGCACTGGCTTGCTGAATGCAATGCTTGCCCCTCTGCGCTTCGTTGGCTTAGCGTACAGTGTTTGCTCTACGGTGGTGTAATGTGCGCCTTACTCTCTGTGAATCTGGGCCACTGTTTTTTATAAAGAGACACTGAAATCACAACTTATTTTCCCTTTTATTTTTTAATTAAAGTCTGCTTTGTGATTTTTTTTTACCTACTGGTAAGCCTGCGCTCTGAAGGTCCAGCATATCACACCGGACCTTTAGAGCACCGTTCTGGAACCAAGGTGTGAAGTTTTTAGGGCTCCGCCCAATCACAAAGCCGTAGTCCACAAACCCGGAAGTTGGACTGGAGGAAGATGGAAGCTCTGTCAGTGGTGACAGCGTGCCGCTGGAGGGCTGTGTTCTAAGGCAGCCCTCAAAATTTCCACTCGCCTGCTAGCATTTGGCGAGTGGATTTAAGCTGGGGGCGAGAGATAACAGTTCTGCATGACCAACAGTCCAATCTGTGCCTACACTTAGAGCCACGCTGCGATTGGCGGCCGAAGAGGAAAGGTGCGTGCCCAGGAAAAGTAGTCAAGGGAGCCGCACACATGCAGAGCAGTACACAGGTGCTCTCCTTACAATTCTCGTTAAGCCATGGGACCTGATAGTATGACCTCTCTGAGCCTGGCTTCCCAACCTGACCAATGTAGCTGGAGAGCAGAGAGCATGAAGGAACAAGTGAGCTGGAGGACTGCGATTATCACCACTCTGGGTGTCCCAGGTAGGCAGTGCAGCACAGCGCTCACCAAGAGTTGCCCTGACAAGAGAGCGGCAGTATGCTGTGCGGTGTCAATGGCTATGCAGGTGTGTGAATCTCGGTGCTGGATTGTACTCCCTCCCGCTGTGCTGCAGCTCCTCTCCTCACTGCCCGACAATGAAAGGGGGAAGTGGGGACATGCAAGTGTGGAGCCGCACACATGGGGCTCCTGATTATGAGAATGGGTAGAATAGGAGAGGGAGAGAGAGAGGAGGATGGATGGGGGTTGCAGAGGAGACAGCAAGAGAATGGGGGAAAATACCTGGTTCTAGAGAGAAGGCAGAGGAGGAGGAGGAGGGAGTCTTGTACATAAGAGGGAGAGCAATATTTGCAGAAGTAAATAAGTCCATGTCCCTCTGGTTTGCCCCAGTGCCATATCCCTCTGGTTTGACCCAGTGCCATCCCTCTGGTTTGCCCCAGTGCCATGTCCCTCTGGTTTGCCCCAGTGCCATGTCCCTCTGGTTTGCCCCAGTGCCATGTCCCTCTGGTCTGCCTCGGTGCCCTGTCCCATTTTGTTAAAGTTGTTGTTGGTAATATTTAATTGTGTAACTTGATTCGGCATAAAACATTTAACAGTGTCATTCCAAGAGATAATCTACAAGGGCGTTTTTAGGGGCGGAATTAGGGGCGGGGCAGTGTATGGGTTAGGTGAGGCAACTGGTGGCGAGTAACACTTGAGGCCTGGCTAGAAGCTCAGGGCTTGAAATTTTGAGCCCTGTTCTAAGGTATGTATTTCATAATGTGCTAGTATGTCCTTGTCTTACAGTGGAAAGTTTTTTATTTTTATTTTTTTATTGTAGAGGTTCACAACCGCTTTAAAATTTGCAGAATCTTGGCAGTCTACCAGCCTTGTAATGTAAACACACAGCATGTGCTGTAAGTTACCGCCTTTGTGCTATACCAGGAAATATATGATAGAAATGTATAAAAACATCACTAAGAGACTAATTCATTATACATGAACATCTATTATTTTTTGGTTTTAGGAATATTGGTGGAACTTGTCATTTTCTAGCTAACCAGATGAAAACAGGAAAGAAGTACGCCTCGCCTCTGACCCTCTTACCTGTCCTCATAGTGTGTGGAACAAAGCTTGGTGAGACAGATAAAAAAATATGTGCACTGTTTATATACTGTTATTGTTTCTATAGTAACTTGCGACTATCTCCTGATTCTGTCAGTGTCAGTGGTCAAAATAAATCTTTCAACTCCAACTGCAACGTGAATGCATTTTCTAGTTACAATTCTATTGTCTGAAAGAAAATAATTTCTAAAGGTTGTGGATACAAATGATAAAAATATTCAGTGTTAGCATTATAGTAGAATATCTATATTTAAAGTGGAACTTTACCCATAAATGTAACTGTGTCTCCTATGACTCCTTCCCCTGCCTTTATCAAATTTGGGGAGAATTTTTTTTAAAGTGGAACTTTGGGTTCTGGCAGAGGCCGTGTGTACATCTGCACACATGCATGTGATATGCCAAAATTTAAACAAGAATGGTGTAGAGCAGTGGTTCTCAACCTGGGGGTCGGGACCCCTTTGGGGGTCAAATGAGGATTTGCCAGGGGTCCCCGAAACCTGGGCTGTTCCTGAAGCCTGCGGCCGCCCACTCGGCCTCTTCACAGCCGCCCCTTCAGTTCATGGCATAGCTGGGGGGCAGGGACTAGAGGTCAGCTGACTGGTGAGGAATGTGAAGTGGGAGGGGCTGGAGGAGACCCTATCTGCTGATTTTAGCATAGGTGTCACTGCTACGAGAAACCACAAAGTCGGAGACGCCGTGAGTAACACTACCTGTGATTAGAGTTGCCCTTAAAAGTCCCCACTACAGTTCTCAGATCAGCAGATGACCTTGATCAAGAGCACCTAAGTTGGCTGATCCCAACTCCCCGCCAGCACTACCACTGATCCCAACTCCCCACCAGGGAGTAAGAGAAGGAATAAAAATAGAGACTACATGGAAGGGAGAGGAAAAGAGGGGGAGGAACAAAGAAAAAGGGAGAGAAAGAATAAGAGAAAGAACAAGAAAGATGTCTAGAGAGGGATGGGGATGAGGAAACAAGAAATTGGGATAGAGAGAGATAAAGGGGAAAGAAAATAGGAACAAAGAGAGAGAGAGAGTGGTACATCCTAAAATGTACTATAAGGGGTTTTAATACTGTACGAGTGGAAGGGACTCAGAGAGCGCTAAATGTCTGTGGGTTAGGGGCGAACATTTCTTGTCTTGGGTGCTGACAACCCACGATAGGAAAATAGATTTACTGTTAGGGGTCCCCACAACTTGGGACATTTTATCAAGGGGTCACGGCACTAGACAAGTTGAGAACCACTGGTGTAGAGAGAGATCATATCGGTGCCCATCCCAAAAAGGTGATACAAACCAAAGGATAATGGGTGGCAGGAATTTTAAAGGGGACGAACATACACATGTATAAAAATACGAAATTTCTTTATTAAACTTGTAAAAGACTATGGGGCAGATCCACAGAGAGAGTACGCCGGCGTATCTACCGATACGCCGGCGTACTTTCAAATTTCCCGCATCGTATCTTTGTTTTGAATCCTCAAAACAAGATACGACGGCATCTGGGTTAGATCCGACAGGCGTACGGCTTCGTACGCCTACGGATCTAAGATGCAATTTTTCGGCGTCCGCTGGGTGGCGTTCACGTCGTTTTCCGCGTCGAGTATGCAAATTAGCTATTTCCGACGATCCACGAACGTACGAGCGGCCGTCGCATTCTTTTACGTCGTCTCTAGTCGGCTTTTTCCGGTGCATAGTTAAAGCTGCTGTTTCGTGGCGTATAGTTAAACCTGCTATGTTAAGTATGGCCGTCGTTCCCGCGTTTAATTTGAATTTTTTTTTTCGTTTGCGTAAGTCGTCCATGAATCGCAGGATGGACGTAATTTACGTCCAAGTCTAAACAATGACGTCCTTGCAATGCCATTTCGCGCAATGCACGGCGGGAAATTTAGGGACGGCGCATGCGCAGTTCGTTCGGCTCTGGGACGCGCTTCATTTAAATGAAACACGCCCCCCTACTCGCAGATTTGAATTAGGCGCCGTTACACCGCGAGAGATACACTGCGCCGCCGTAACTTACGGCGCAAATTCTTTGTGGATTTAAAGCTGCCAAAAGTAAGTTACAGCGGCGTAACGTATCTCACATACGCTGCGCCCATCTAATTGTATGTGGATCTGCCCCTAAAACACTAGAAACACAGGCTTAACCACTTCAATAACAGGCACCCCCCCCCCCTTCCTGCCCAGGACAATTTTTAGCTTTCAGCGCTGTCGCACTTTGAATGACAATTGCGTGGTCATGCAACACTGTACTCAAACCCAATTTTTTATAATTTTCTTCCCACAAATAGAGCTTTCTTTTGGTAGTATTTGATCACCTCTGCGTTTTAAAATTTTTGCGCTATAAACGAAAAACCACAGACAATTGTGAAAAAAAATTATTTGCACTGATAGGAGGCACTGATGGACACTGATAGGCGGCACTGATGGACACTGATAGTTGGCACTGTATAGGCAGCACTGATGAGGAGCTACTGACAGGCATTACTGAGTGGCACTTTGATGGGGCACTGACAGGCATTACTGATGGGGCACTGATTGGCACTTTTTTGGGCACTGATTGGCACTGTTGTGGGCACTGACAGGCGTTTATAGAGGGGGACAGGCTGGCCGGTGATGGGCACTGATTGGCAGCTGATGGGAACTTTTTGATGGGGGCTGTGCTGATAATCAATGTGCTGATTATCAGCACAGACCCCCCCGACAGAGAAAGCTGCCGATCGGCAGCTCCCTGTCAGCGTAATTGGTCACAGCTGATCACGTGGTAAGAAGCCTCTATCAGAGGCTTTATACCACGATCGGAGGTGCAGTGTGTCAGACTGACACACAACACCTCAGATCGCCACGCTGTGCGCCCCTGCGGGCGCACCCCCACGGGCGCGCACCGGTTCCGGTATCCTGAATAACGTCATATGACGTCCGATCAGGATAACACAATCACTTTGCCGCTGTCATTTTGCTATACGGCAGGCGGAAAGTGGTTAAAGATTGTGGTAATCATTAGACAATAGTTCGAAAAGAGCTGACTGGCTGTGCATCCAAAACCCCTTGATGTAACATAAATCTGGAGAGCTGGTCTCAGTTCAGAATAATGTGGTTCCAATGCCCAACGCATTTTGAAGCCAAAGCTCCTCTTCAAGGACAACCCTGGAACCCTGATATTGAAGGTAGCATTCATAAATACAAAAGTATAAGTAACAAGTATAAGCATGAGACTGGTTACATAATGTTGGTCACTTATGACTTTCAGAGTTAGGACAGAGATCACAAATGGGGGTGTAGCCTGTGTTAAAGAGGAGTTCCACCCAAAAATGGAACTTCCTCTTAACCCACTCCTCTCCCCCTTACATGCCACATTTGGCATGTAATTTTTTTGGGGGGGGAGTGGGGGCTTCAGGAGAAGGGGACTTCCTGTCCCACTTCCTCCTTCCGCCGAGGGGCTGCTAAGGCGATACGTTATATATCGCCTTTTGGCAGCCCCTCCCTGTAGGCGATCGCCTGGGACGTGTGACAGGTCCCAGGCGATCGCCTGTCCAATCAAACAGCGCAGCGCCGGGCCGCGCGTGCGCATGCGCAGTGCCGCTCGCGCATGCGCAGTGGATGCCCGGCCGTGAAGCCGAAAGCTGTCACGGCCGGGTGCCCACAGTGGCAATGAAGACGCCGGCCGGGGAGGGGGGGAGAGGAGCGGACCCCCGGCCGGCGCGTCGCTGGAACGCTGGAGCAGGTAAGTGTCAGTTTATTAAAAGCCAGCAGCTACACTTTTTGTAGCTGCTGACTTTTAATTAACAACTTAAAGGGGTTTTCCACCCATTTTTTAAGTTTAACACACTTGAGTACTATAAAGGTGCTCAGTCAAGCTGGAATGAGACAGGAGGCCAGAAGGCAGGGCAAGACAGCAACAGCAGAGGTCTGTGGGAGCTGCAGCGTAAATAGTACATCACCAATAAGAATGAAAAAGAAAATGGAACAAAATACCAAAAATAGAAACAAAATTCAAAAACAAACAAACCTACCTAATCTTTACCATATACAAGGCCATACCTCACAACTTTTTGAGATGGAAATGAGGGACACCTGTCAGCAAAAGTATGCAGGCATAGGACACACCCCCTGTCACGCCCCCTTAAAGGAGAATTGTACAAAAACGAGATTGGTTAAACCCACAAGTGTTTTTTTTAATCATTACTATTCTTTTATATTGGCTTTTGGAATTTACAAATGCAGCAATTTAGAAATCGGATGAAAGGATTAGGGCTGGAAAACACTTTTTAATAGATAAAAAGTGCATTTTATATACAACTATATAGATCAGACCAAAATGAGGGACAAGTGAGGAGAATGAGGAAATGAGGGACATTGCTCTAAATCAGGGACAGTCCCTCTAAATCAGGGACAGTCCCTCTAAATCAGGGACAGTTGGGAGCTATGTACAAGGCCGCACACTGTCCAGCAGCAAGCGAACAGTGTCAGCCATGCCACTGGATGGGCCAGATTACATACACCAGATACAGGAAGGGGTGGGAGCCTCCCCCAAAAAGACCAACAAGTCTGGCCCTGTTAAAGCAGAGGTACACCCTCCGCTGCAAAAATGAAAAGCCAGCAGCTACACATACTGCAGCTGCTAGCTTTTAATAATAGGACACTTACCTGTCCTGGAGTCCAGCGATGTCGGCACTGCAGCTGATGTTTCCATCAGCTGTTGGGTGCTGCAGCCGCCATTGCTTGTAAGGGAACCCGGCAGTGTAGCCTTACCACTTCACGCCAGGAACCCTACTCCGATACTCTCTCCTACTGGCCTGGCGGCAGGGGAAGGAGGAGAGAGCCCCAGCAGTGACGTCAAAGGTCGTGGCCCGAACTCCCGGAAGTGGTGTCGGGATACCTGCCAAAGACATGTATCTGCTCCCCTCTCCCCACTGAAATGTGCCAAATGTGCCACCGGAGGGGGAGGGAGCAGGTAAATGAGCCGAAGTTACACTTTTGGGTGGAACTCCACTTTAAAAAGGCCATTAAGGCTGTTGCTCACAATGATACAGAGCAGCGCCATCCAGCATGGCCTTGTTGGTTCTCCCATCATGCATGCACGGGACACAGGACCACAGAAATATGTCCACAGTGGCAACACACACATGAGCGGTGGTGGCCATATTGAAAACCAATGTCCCCAAAGGCCGGAATGTGGCAGAATCAAACCCAGGAGCACCAACTGCAATTAGTTCGCAGAATTAACAACAAATATGAATCAAAACATAAAATGCCATGGACGAAACCATAAGAATACACTACACAGAGGAGCCTTTTTTTCTTTTTCTTTTGTGATAGACCAACAGATAGTGGCACATAATTGTGAAGTGGAAGAAAAGATAAATGTTTTTTGTTTTTTTTACAAATAAATACAGTATCTCACAAAAGTGAGTACACCCCTCACATTTTTGTAATTTTTTTATTATAGCTTTTCATGTGACAACACTGAAGAAATTACACTTTGCTACAATGTAAAGTAGTGAACATACAACTTGTATAACAGTGTAAATTTGCTGTCCCCTGAAAATAACTGAAGACACAGCCATTAATGTCTAAACCGTAGGCAACAAAAGTGAGTACACCCCTAAGTGAAAATGTCCGGATTGGGCCAAATCAGCCATTTTCCCTCCCCGATGTCATGTGACTCGTTACTGTTACAAGGTCTCAGGTGTGAATGGGAAGCAGGTGTGTTAAATTTGTTGTTATCGCTCTCACTTTCTCATACTGGTCACTGGAAGTTCAACATGACACCTCATGGCAAAGAGCTCTCTGAGGATCTGAAAAAAGAATTGTTGCTCTACATATAAATTGCCTAGACTATAAGAAGATTGCAAAGACCCTGAAACTGAGTGGCAGCACTGTGGCCAAGACTATACAGCCATTTAACAGGACATGTTCCACTCAGAACAGGCCTCGCCATGGTCGACCAAAGAGGTTGAGTGCACGTGCTTAGCGGTATATCCAGAGGTTGTCTTTGGAAAATAAACGTATGAGTGGTGCCAGCATTGCTGCAGGGGTTGAAGGGGTGAGGGGTCAGCATGTCAGTGCTCAGACCATACGCCGAACAATGCATCAAATCGGTCTGCATGGCTGTCGTACCAGAAGGAAGCCTCTTCTAAATATGATGCATAAGAATGCCTGCAAACAGTTTGCTGAAGACAAGCAGACTAAGGACATAGATTACTGGAACCATGCCCTGTGGTCTGATGAGACCAAGATAAACTTATTTGGTTCAGATGGTGTCAAGTGTGTGTGGCAGCAACCAGGTAAGGAATACAAAGACAAGTGTGTCTTGCTTACAGTCAAGCATGGTGGAGGGAGTGTCATGGTCTGGGGTTGCGTGAGTGCTTCCGGCACTGGGGAGCTACAGTTCATTATGGGAACCATGAATGACAACATGTACTGTGACAGACTGAAGCAGAGCATGATCCCCTCCCTTCAGAGACTGGGCCGCAGGGCATTATTCCAACATGATAGCGACCCCAAACACACCTCCAAGATGACCACTGCCTTGCTAAAGAAGCTGAGAGTAAAGGTGACGGACTGGCCAAGCATGTCTCCAGACCTAAACCCTATTGAGCATCTGTGGGGCACCCTCAAATGGAAGGTGGAGGAGTCCAAGGTTTCTAACATCCACCACCTCCATGATGTCGTTATAGAGGAGTGATAGAGGACTCCAGTAGCAACCTGAGAAGCTCTGGTGAACTATATGCCCAAGAGAGTTAAGGCAGTGCTGGAAAATAATGGTGGCCACACAAAAACTTGACACTTTGGGCCCAATTTGGAAATTTTCACTTAGGGGTGTACTCACTTTTGTTGCCAGTTGTTTAGACACAAATGGCTGTGTGTCGAGGTATTTTGAGGGGACAGCAAATTTTCACTGTTATAAAAGCTGTACACTCACTACTTTACATTGAAGCAAAGTGTAATTTCTTCAGTGTTGTCACATATTAAAAGATATAATAAAATATTTACAAAAATGTAAAGGATGTACTCACTTTTGTGAGATTGTGGGGGTCATTTACTATAGCACCAATATGTGATCCGGCAGTCCATGAAAATAGCACCCAATTAAAGCCAATTAGGACTTCAACTTTTTAGAAACTGGGCAGACATGCAAATGGAAATCGCGCTATTGCCGGCGAACTTGCCTGTCAAATCGGTATATGCGGGAATAATTGAAGTCAATGGGGCTGAACCTACAAAATACAAAGTCCTCGCTGAAGGCTTGTATGCAAATAATTTGCCATAAAAAGTGTTTGGGGCCCGGGTACTGCCCTAGGGGACATGTATCAATTGAAAAAAAGTTTTTAAAACAACCGTTTTTTCTGGAGCAGTGATTTTAATAATGAAAGCAATAAAAGGTGAAACAATAAAAATTAAACATTTCTTTAAATATTATGCATGGGAGGGGGGGGGGGGTCCCCCTTAGTCTGTCTGTAAAGTGGTGTATCTTGCCAATGTGTAAAAAAGTGCCGCAGCAAAATTTTATTTCTAAAGGAAAAAAAATGATTTAAACTTGCTTGCGGCTGTAATGACGGCAATATACCGTATTTATCGGCATATAACACACACAGGCGTATAACACGCACCTTAACTTTAAGATGGAAGTTTCATGAAAAAAACTTTCCATGGCCCCCTGCATATAACACGTAGGCACAGTTTACCCTCTATTTTCAGGGTAAAAAAGTGAGTGTTATACGCCAATAAATACAGTAAATAAAAATGAAGGAACAATTTGGCACTCCAGTCCATACCAGGCCAAAATGTAAAAAAAAAAAAAAAAGACATACCAGACCCTTATCCAAGCATGCAGCCTGGAGGACAGGATAGGGAGGGGACGAGCGAGTGATTAGGTATGTCTCAGAAGCATTTTCCCTCATAAAGTTTCTAAAAAATAAGATCATAAGTTCTGAAATGTGATGCTACAGAAGGATCTAGGCAATTAAAATAACAGACATAGACACAAATAAAGAGGTGCTGCAAAAAGTCAATAAAGCAAAGCATTAAAGGGAATAATAAAGAGAAAATGTATTTTCTTTAGCCATGTAGCAAGAAATTTGGCTGTAGAGGAGTTATACTACAGGGAGTGCAGAATTATTAGGCAAATGAGAATTTTGACCACATCATCCTCTTTATGCATGTTGTCTTACTCCAAGCTGTATAGGATCGAAAGCCTACTACCAATTAAGCATATTAGGTGATGTGCATCTCTGTAATGAGAAGGGGTGTGGTCTAATGACATCAACACCCTATATCAGGTGTGCATAATTATTAGGCAACTTCCTTTCCTTTGGCAAAATGGGTCAAAAGAAGGACTTGACAGGCTCAGAAAAGTCAAAAATGGTGAGATATCTTGCAGAGGGATGCAGCACTCTTAAAATTGCAAAGCTTCTGAAGCGTGATCATCGAACAATCAAGCGTTTCATTCAAAATAGTCAACAGGGTCGCAAGAAGCGTGTGGAAAAACCAAGGTGCAAAATAACTGCCCATGAACTGAGAAAAGTCAAGCGTGCAGCTGCCAAGATGCCACTTGCCACCAGTTTGGCCATATTTCAGAGCTGCAACATCACTGGAGTGCCCAAAAGCACAAGGTGTGCAATACTCAGAGACATGGCCAAGGTAAGAAAGGCTGAAAGACGACGACCACTGCACAAGACACACAAGCTGAAACGTCAAGACTGGGCCAAGAAATATCTCAAGACTGATTTTTCTAAGGTTTTATGGACTGATGAAATGAGAGTGAGTCTTGATGGGCCAGATGGATGGACCCGTGGCTGGATTGGTAAAGGGCAGAGAGCTCCAGTCCGACTTAGACGCCAACAAGGTGGAGGTGGAGTACTGGTTTGGGCTGGTATCATCAAAGATGAGCTTGTGGGGCCTTTTCGGGTTGAGGATGGAGTCAAGCTCAACTCCCAGTCCTACTGCCAGTTTCTGGAAGACACCTTCTTCAAGCAGTGGTACAGGAAGAAGTCTGCATCCTTCAAGAAAAACATGATTTTCATGCAGGACAATGCTCCATCACACGCGTCCAAGTACTCCACAGCGTGGCTGGCAAGAAAGGGTATAAAAGAAGAAAAACTAATGACATGGCCTCCTTGTTCACCTGATCTGAACCCCATTGAGAACCTGTGGTCCATCATCAAATGTGAGATTTACAAGGAGGGAAAACAGTACACCTCTCTGAACAGTGTCTGGGAGGCTGTGGTTGCTGCTGCACGCAATGTTGATGGTGAACAGATCAAAACACTGACAGAATCCATGGATGGCAGGCCTTTGAGTGTCCTTGCAAAGAAAGGTGGCTATAATGGTCACTGATTTGTTTTTGTTTTGTTTTTGAATGTCAGAAATGTATATTTGTGAATGTTGAGATGTTATATTGGTTTCACTGGTAAAAATAAATAATTGAAATGGGTATATATATTTTTTTTGTTAAGTTGTCTAATAATTATGCACAGTAATAGTCACCTGCACACACAGATATCCCCCTAAAATAGCTAAAACTAAAAACAAACTAAAAACTACTTCCAAAAATATTCAGCTTTGATATTAATGAGTTTTTGGGTTCATTGAGAACATGGTTGTTGTTCAATAATAAAATGAATCCTCAAAAATACAACTTGCCTAATAATTCTGCACTCCCTGTAGATTGTGGAAGAGAACAGGGTAAAGAAAGGGAAAACATGAAGAACATGGTGGATGGATACAATCTAGGAAATGACAGGTAGCCATAACGTAAAGCAGAACAATAACCTGACAAGCGCAAGGCCAAATGAAAAGTGATAGTGGAAGCAAGGTTCCAGGTTGTGAAGTTCACCATTGACCACACAAGGTCATAGCAGTGGTAAATATTTTGTGGAAAAACTCTCTCTTTGCATTCACTTACCTCCACTCCTATATAAGGAAAACTCTACTAGAGTCATCCTCAATTGACTTTAAAATGAGCAGCCATATTTTAGTGCGCAATTGTATCTTTTATTGAGACTTTAACTGAGACATTCTGTAACATGACTCAAAACACACGCATTATCTAAATGGTTGATTACATTTCTAACCATTCAGTGGACACTTAGGGCCAGATCCACATAGAATTGGATAGACGCAGCAAAGACACGCTACGCCGCCGTATCTTACCTGGCGTTAAGTCAAATCCAGGAAGATTTTGCGCCGTAAGTTACGGCGGCGTAGTGTATTTCTGGCGGTGGAATTCAAATTGGCGGGTAGGGGGCGTGATTCATTTAAATGATGCGCGTCCCCGCGCCGACTGAACTGCGCATGCTCCGTTTGGAAATTTCCAGCCGTGCTTTGCGCGAAATGACGTTGCAACAACGTAATTTTTTGAACTTAGACGTGACTTACGTCCATCCCAAATCACGGACGACTTACGCAAAAAAAAAATTCAAATTTTGACGCGGGAATGACGGCCATACTTTAACATGGCAAGTCTATCTATACGCTGCAAAATAGCAGCTTTAACTATATGCCGGAAAAAGCTGACTAGAGACGACGTAAGAGAATGCGACGGCCGCGCTTACGTTTGTGGATCGTCGGAAAAAGCTAATTTGCATACCCGACGCAGAAAACGACGCAAACTCCAACCAGCGGGCGCCGAAGTATTGCACCTACGATCCGAAGGCGTACGAAGCCCTACGCCTGTCGGATCGAACCCAGAAGCCGTCGTATCTTGGTTTGAGGATTCAAACTAAAGATACGACGCGGGTAATTTGAAAGTACGCCGGCGTATCAGTAGATACGCCGGCGTACTCGCTATGTGGATCTGGCCCCCTAACTCCTCAGTGAGTCATACCAGCCAAGACTATGAGACCATGTCCTCATGCTATTTTATTTGGTTTATACAATGCTCATTCCGTTCTAATGGAGTAATTTAGTGAATTGCGTCCACATTTGAGGGGGTTTCAACCAGAACTGTTTAAAAAGCGGCCAATACTCATCATATTTTGTGGTTCTTTCTCTGTGTTAAATGGTATCAGAGCAATGTAGCTTTACACTATATATATTTATTTATTTATAAAAATGCTTATTGAGAGCGCAGTCTTTACCCGAGGGCCTCAATGCGCTAACATGGCTAACATACTATACTATATTCACTCTACTCCCAGTACAGAAAATAATTGTACTATTAAATATGGACAATAGGAGCGTGTCAAAGGGAATCAGAAAATTATTTATAATAGGTTGCTGTGATAGTGCCAGGTGGACTGCAGAATAGACTGCCACAGAGTATATCGGCTGACTAGGCTGTGGTAGTTTATATAGGTTCCAAATGTATTTGAAGCGTCACAAGATTCCAACAAATTTTTGGGTTTTTCGATCCTCCCCAGGGCAAGAGAGTGGACCCCTGGCCACCACTCTGGTCCAGGATTTCACCAGATATGAAAGCCACATGTGAATTGATAAAAGGGGACAGGAAGCCCTTGTGTTGGTGTGCATGTGGAGAATCCTGAATGTAGTTAATAAGCAATGGTCAGAGTTGGTGGGACACCTGCATTTTCAATTTGAAATTAGACTGGACATGTTCAGAAGAATATCTGAAGTCTCAGAAGAATATTTACTGCTATAATTAGTGGTTCAGTAAAAGTGTTTATGACCGCCACAGAAATAACTGTTGGTAAGTGGATTGCCTGTGTGTGCTCAGTGTTGAAAGCTGAACCCCAGAAATGAAATAGTTCATATTTTATAAATGCATTTACCTACAACAGTGTATTTCTGAAAAAAAAAAATTGTCTTTACCATCTTCATCAAAAAGAAACCAAGATAAATTAATTAGTTATTTAAAGCTTGGGGATACTTTACTATACAATATTTTTTAGCTAAAAGAGAAACACTTATGATAAAGCAATGTTTTTTTTTTTTTTTTCATAAAAACTTTTTTGAAAAAATAAGCTTTAGAAAAGGATACAGTACATACATAAGGATAGTATGACAATCATCAAATACAGCTCATAGACCGTAAAACAGAACATCATTCCTCACTGGTACAATCATATATTCAAGACTACTCAATTGGTACCTATAACAGTCGGTTACTTCAGGGTATTCGCATCCTGTGTTGCCCGAGGTTCCACCCCTACACATTACACACATCCCCCTTTAACTAGGAGATGAGACAGAAAAGAGCAAGCCACGTCTCTTCCAACTAAACACATGTGTCGGCTGTCTTGAGCCATCTATCCCACACTTTTTCGTATTTAGAAGAACAACCTCTATGAGAGTATATCAATTTTTTGTATGGCAATACTGCATTAACCTCCGCAATCCAGTGTGATATATTCAGAGGGTTAGGCCTCATCCACACTCTAGCGACCACCTTGCGTGCAGAGAAGAGCGTTTTGTGTAAGAAAATTTTAGTAAACGTATTAATGTCCGGGTTAGGGAAGATTCCCAGAAGACATGATTTCGATTCTAGGGTTATGGGAGATCCCATTTTGTTGTGCAGAAATCGCAAAACCTGGAACCAAAAGGCCTGAATCTTGGGGCATTTCCACAGGAGGTGGAAGAAAGTGCCCGTCTCCCGACCACACATTGGACATGCAGCCGAGAGGTCTCTCTTATACCTCGAGACCCTCAACGGTGTGAGATATGCTCTGTGTGTGATAAATATCTGAGTGAGTCGGTCAGACAATTTGGGGGAAACCAATTTGCACAAGTCTAAGGAGTCACTCCACTCATCATCAGCAATAGGGCCCATGTCTCCCTCCCACCGAGACTTCAGAGCATACGCCGCTACAGTTGCCACAGGAAGCGTCAGCATAATGTAAAACTTAGAAATTAGCTTATTAGGATCAGGGTATTTTACTGCCTCCATCAAGGGATTGTTTCCTATAGTGGGACCATCTAAGGGGAACTGTGCATGAAAAGCATGTCGGAGCGGCAGGTACCTAAAATACATGTGATCTGGAAGAGAGAACTCTAATTGCAATTGGTCATAGGGCTTCAGGTTTCCGTTAGAGATGACATGAGGAGAAGGGAAATTAAACAAGAAACAGTATTAAACATTTTAAACAATATTATTAATGCTCATATTAAATACTTGATCTATGTATATATTCTAAACTTCAGTTGACGGAAATATAAACTTTCAGAAATATACTGACAATTATAGTCAATGCACTAATTAAAAGTGTACTGTGTGTGTCTACAACACCCTATAAATGTACCAAATGTTTGGATAGACAAGATACAAGGGCCTCTTTGATGCTCTTATTCGAAGAGCCAACATTGCCCCATCTCCAGTATATGAAAGCAGGGGTAAACAGAAGGGTTTTCTTCCTACTTTATCAAAGCTCTAGGAATATTTTTATGTCTTCTCAAAACTAATTCCACTATGAAATAGCTTGACAGTTTTATTACCCAGCAGCCTTGAAACACAGCACTGTGTCTATTTTTCAAACAATTAAAACTTAGACATGATGCTGGGCCTAGTTAGAGTACACCACACTTAATAAACACATACTTGACATGAACTAAGGGAACTGACTTTTCTGGTTATGGACAAACCTGTCCGTGTTCTAGGCTCTGGGATTTTTTTAAACTTTGACAGTTTTACAGTTTGGCCTAAACAAATACAATCTTTCACACATAATGTCAAGGAATAAATATCCCTTTAGGGAAAATCTACATCCCTGCCAGTGTATAAAACACAGCAGTAACCCCCCACTAGTTTTTTAATGACCCTCATGACTTTTTTCCTGAAAGATATTTTAATGCAATGATATGTTATGCTGTATATACTACATTATACAATTTTTGCTTAAATATGATGCCGAATGGTAGTGGGTATTAAGTACATGGTTTACTGAGGACTTCCTGCACGGCACTTTTCAAATAACTAGGTTACATCCACAGATGAATCCGTGAATAGCACAGTGATCATCCTCACTAAGCAAATCTCTATTTATGTTACCAAAATGCCTTCCAAGGTGAGAGACTTCCATGCTTGCCTTGGTAATGGCTGTTGTAGACATACAGAGCTAAGAGCTCAGGTGCAAAGATCTCACTGCTCAGCTGGTCCTTTAGGACACCCACACCACTTATTTTGTTAAAATTTTCTTTAGACATGTTTTTTCCAGATAAAACATGGAACATAGGGCACTTCTGACTGATGGGTCTGCCTTTGTATGGATGAGATCATAAAATCCAGGGGTAATGTAGAAAACTAAAACTGGCACTGGAGCAGCTCTTCTAAAGAGTAGAAGCAACTCTGGCTATATTTCCTGTTTCTACAATCATTCTTATGTATAATATTCTCCTGTGTAGTCCATTGCAGCTGATGTGACCTGTACAGACTCTACTTTGGTACATACATATAAGGTCTTTCTATTTCATATTATTTCTGTTTTCAATTGTCTATTAGTCTACATGGGAGACGCAGGGGTGCCCCTCTGTCCTCTCATCCTATTGCCGATCATCTCCTGTGTATAGTCCCGGCCACTGGCACACCCCCTTCTGCCCCTTCACCCTTTATTTACTCTGGGCTCGGTGCTTTGGGATCTCAGTCTAAGGAAGGAGCGTTGTGCGCATGCTCTGAAACGCGTCACCGCCCCCTTCCTGACATCACTAATGGTGTGTGTGGTCCAGGAGCGCTGCGTGCGCTCCACAGCAGCCCTGGATGACAGGAATTCCTCACAGTTGTTTTACTACCCCTCTCCTCTAGCTGCTGGTTGGCATAAAGGGATTTGGGGCCACAAGGGCCCAGCCAGAACCTGTGAATGTCAGATGAGCCTGTTTATACCTTTATCCTATAAGTGTATTTTAACTGTGTCGGCTAAATAAACTCTTCTTAATGCTGCCTTTAGAAGCACCTTTTCCACTTCTCTGTTTTTTCCAGATGGCTGTTGTCCATTTACGTGATGCATGTCTGGGGTTCTCTTCTGTCTTCTGACAGTAATCAGGTTCAGAAAGCTGCAGGGTAGAGTGCAGCAAATAATGTGGAACGTTTTTCTGCAACTTTCTCCCATGAACCCAGGGCAGTTTGATGACACTCCTACAGCTGGACCAGCAATGGAGTGTGGAGAGGGTGAGTACTGCCTGACAAACATTGGGCCGGATTCAAAGAGATTTGCGCATTATTTACGGAGGCGCAGGGCAACGTTTTTGCCCTGCGCCCCCGCAAATTTGCTCCGCTGCCCTTGATTCACGGAGCAGAAGCTTCTTGAATTGCGCGGGCGCGCCGGCAAAATGCCCGGCGCTAGAGCACGCAATTTAAATGATCCCGTAGGGGGCGGCAATCATTTAAATTAGGCGCGTTCCCGCGCCGATCGTAGAGCGCATGCTCCGTCGGGAAACTTTACCGACGTGCATTGCGACAAATGACGTCGCAAGGACGTCATTTGCTTCAAAGTGAACGTGAATGGCGTCCAGCGCCATTCACGATTCACTTACGCAAACTACGTAAAATTCAAATTTCGCGACGCGGGAACGACGGGTATACGTAACATGGGCTATTAGCAGGGGCAGCCTTGCGCGAAAACCGCCGTACGTAAACGACGTAAATTGCGTACGCAGGGCTCGCGCAACGTTGTGAATCTGTGTTAGTATGCAATTTGCATACTATACGCTGACCACAACGTGACCACAACGTGAACGCCACCTAGCGTCCACCGCAAGAATGCAGCCTAAGATATGCGGGCATAAGAGCCTTATGCCGCGCAGATCTTAGGCTGCAGGCGGCGTAACGAGGTTCCTGAATTTAGGAGCACTCGTTACGCCGGGGCAAGTAAGCAATTGCGCTGTGTAACCTATGGTTACACAGGCGCAATTGCTTCTTGAATCCGGCCCATTGTTTATACTAGAGGGGTCCATTAAAAAAAGACTGGAACTGGGCTTTAAAATGTGGTTTAAAAAATTAGAGGTTAATCCAAACCATCCCCATCTACTAGGTGGGTTGAGCTTTTCAGTTCTGACCAAATGTATTTATCTATTTTAAATAGTTGTGCTAAATGTAATTTTAGGAATAATAAAATAAATAAAAATTCATATTGATACATTCCCTGAATCAGTTCCCAGCTAAGTTATTGTGGCTTAGAAGAAACTGATGTAAAGAAAACACAAAGACGGTCACAAACATATTCCTATAGCAATAAATATACAATATAGCAATGTAGTCAAAAGCATTGGACATTGAAAATGAATTGTAACAGTTAGTACATCAACGTTAGCAGCTTGTGAAGTTTAAATATGATTTTAATGTACTTTTTGCTTCTTCTTGTGGAAATTAAACCAGTTAGGAAAATACAATTTATAAATGTTTTACCATTTTTTAATTTGTGCAATGTGTGGGAAAAGCTGGCTATATATTTTTTTCAGAAATTGGACTCTGCATTGTTATACAACACACCACTATCACTTCAGATGTAATGCCGCGTACACACGATCGGTTCGTCTGATGAAAACGGTCTGATGGACCGTTTTCATGAGACGAACCGATCGTGTGTGGGCCCCATTGTTTTTTTCCCATCGGTGAAAAAACATAGAACCTGTTTAAAATTATCTGATGGTTAAAAAAAACGATAGAAAAAACGATTGTCTGTGGGGAAATCCATGGGTTAAAAATCAATGCATGCTCAGAATACAAGTCGACGCATGCTCGGAAGCATTGAACTTCATTTTTCTCAGCACGTCGTTGTGTTTTACGTCACCGCGTTCTGACACGTTTTTTAACCGATGGTGTGTAGGCAAGACTGATGAAAAAATCCATCAGACCGTTTCGTGTGTACAGGGCATCAGTCTTACTAGCTAAAATGTCATATTCATTAAAATCTGTCTCTGAAAGAGTGTTCACTAGTAAAATATGTTGTTAAATATAACATACAGTACCTATTTACAAAAATATTACCTTTAAAATGCTTGTATAGCTTAATCAATAATAACTTAATCAATATTAACTTGCATTGGACCCCTCCTGGTAATCTGAAGGGGCTACAAAGAATTCCTGTGTTTGCTGACTTCTAATGGAGATCTGTTAACCTCTATAGGACTGCTTGCCCACATTGTACTGCAGACAGGTGGCTCCTACAGGCACAGTGTGCCAGTACGTCACTGCTTGTTTCAAGGTTCAGGGTACACATGAATTTTGTCGGCAGGTCCTGGCCAATGATTCATTGCCAGGACCTGCTGATCAGCTGCTCCAATCACAGCCCAGAGCTCTGTGTTAAGACAGACCACACAGGGCTCTGTACAGAAGGAATTATCTCAGTGGCATAACTAGTGTTGGTGTCAGCCGGTGTGGTAAAACATGATGTCACCCCCCTCCACCAAGTATAGTCCCCCCTCAGTATAGACCCACCTCCCTCAGTCCAGACTTCCCCTCTCCACTAAGTATAGACCCCCCTTTCTCAGTATAGACCCCCTCTCCACTAAGTACAAACCCCCTCTCTCAGTACAGACCACCTTCTCTACTAAGTATAGACCCCCCTTTCTCAATCCAGACCCTCTCTCCACTAAGTACAAACCCCCTCTCTCAGTACAGACCACCCTCTCCACTAAGTATAGACCCCCCTTTCTCAGTATAGACCCCCTCTCCACTAAGTACAAACCCCCTCTCTCAGTACAGACCACCTTCTCTACTAAGTATAGACCCCCCTTTCTCAATCCAGACCCTCTCTCCACTAAGTACAAACCCCCTCTCTCAGTACAGACCACCCTCTCCACTAAGTATAGACCCCCCTTTCTCAATCCAGACCCTCTCTCCACTAAGTACAAACCCCCTCTCTCAGTACAGACCACCTTCTCTACTAAGTATAGACCCCCCTTTCTCAGTATAGACCCCCTCTCCACTAAGTACAAACCCCCTCTCTCAGTACAGACCACCCTCTCCACTAAGTATAGACCCCCCTTTCTCAATCCAGACCCCCTCTCCACTAAGTACAAACCCCCTCTCTCAGTACAGACCACCTTCTCTACTAAGTATAGACCCCCCTTTCTCAATCCAGACCCTCTCTCCACTAAGTACAAACCCCCTCTCTCAGTACAGACCACCCTCTCCACTAAGTATAGACCCCCCTTTCTCAATCCAGACCCTCTCTCCACTAAGTACAAACCCCCTCTCTCAGTACAGACCACCTTCTCCACTAAGTATAGACCCCCCTTTCTCAGTATAGACCCCCTCTCCACTAAGTACAAACCCCCTCTCTCAGTACAGACCACCCTCTCCACTAAGTATAGACCCCCCTTTCTCAATCCAGACCCTCTCTCCACTAAGTACAAACCCCCTCTCTCAGTACAGACCACCCTATCCACTATGTATAGACCCCTGTCCCTCAGTCCAGACCCCCCTCCACTAAGTACAGACCCCCTCCCTTCTTACAGACAACCCTCTCCACTAAATACAGACCCCCGTCCCTCAGTCCAAATCCCCCTCTCCTCTAAATACAGACCTATATACAGGCTATAGATCTACAGTACAATGAAGAAAAAAGATGCTTTGGCTTCCAGTTTCCAGTTTTGATCTGGTTTATTTATGCTGTAGCTAAGAAAATTGCAATCATTGGCTTGCTTCCCAGGAACACAATGGGGGTAAAGTAAAGTCAATTTGCGTGTTATTTCTGGACATAACCTCTCGGTAGGAACATTACATTTGATTTTGTTTGTACTAGAAAGAATTTTTTACTAATGTTAATTGAGACCAGATTACATATTGTTCTGTGCTTTATTGCCTTTGATAATCGTCGTTTCATTAAAGTAGTGTATCATTTGCATGTCAGCATTCTAGTTTGCTTTTATTTCAATTTACTGAGCAGTTTTATTACTACAGTCAAATTGTTTAGTGATTCTAAATGTATTAATTATTATAAAAACATGTGCATTAACAATAGCCTTGCCCTCAGTGAACAAAGCTCTCTCTCTCAGATATTGCTTTTAAGTTACGTATCTCCTGAGGCCCAGTTTGACATTTTGGTGGCTTGGTGACTTGACAAGTCACCAGGCAGTTAAAGAAAATCTCAAGGTATGGCATTTTATACATAGGACCAATGTAACTATGCATATGTCATACCTCTAGAAGCTGGAAATTACTATAGTAAACACAGCTACTACAGTGATGTCTACTAGGTTCTACGTTCTGACCATATGCCCATACCTGAATCCGATTGAGCATGCATTTCACTTGCTGAAGACAAAACTGAAGGGAAAATGCTCCAAGAACAAGCAGGAACTGAAGACAGTTGCAGTAGAGGCCCGGCAGAGCATCACCAGGGATGAAACCCAGCGTCTGGTGATTTCCATGCATTCCAGACTCCAGGCTGTAATTGACTGCAAAGGATTTGCAACCAAGTATTAAAAAGTGAAAGTTTGATTTAGGATTGTTTAATCTGTCCCATTACTTTTGGTCCCTTTAAAAAGTGGGAGGCACATATACAAACTGTTGTAATTCCTATACCATTCACCTGATTTGGATGTAAATACCATCAAATTAAAGCTGAAAGTCTGCAGTTAAAGCACATCGTGTTAGTTTCATTTCAAACCCATTGTGGTGGCGTATAGAGCCAAAAAGATTAGAATTGTGTCAATGTCCCAATATTTATGGACCTGACTGTAAATAATAGTAAGAAATAAACATTAAGCTTTGCACTTTCACATCTCAGATCACCCCAAATCATGCATATTCACACCTCAGATCACCCTAATCCCTGCATCTTCAAACCTCAGATCACCCCAATCCCTGCACCAGATCACCCTAGTTCCTGTACTATAGACCTCAGATCACCCTAATTGCTGCACCTGCACACCTCAGATCACCCCAAACACTGCATCTTCACACCTCAGATCACCCCAATTACTGCACCTTCACACCTCAGATCAGCACCAATTCCAGAACCTTCACACCTTAGATCACCCTAATTCCTGCACCTTCATACCTCAAATCACCTCAGATCAGTCACAATTCCCGTACCTCTAAACTCGATTACCATTTCAAAATGAGAGCAGGCTGCTTGGGGCTCAACATCAGGACTAGATCTAGCCTGTCTGATGTGGGGGGTGCAGTAAAAAAAGTCAGGGGTTCAGAGGATGGGAGGTCAGAATAGCATAGGACAGGGATCAGCAAAGCAGAGGACAGGGATCAGTAAGGTGGAGAACAGGGTTCAGCAGGGCAGACAACATGGGTTAGCAGGGCAGGGGACAAGGGTCAGCAGGGAAATGTACAGGGGTCAGCAGGGCAGAGGACAGTGGTCATCAGAGTATAAAACAGGGGTCATCAGGGCAAAAGATGGGTTCAGCAGAGCATAGAACAGTGGTTAGCAGGGTAGAGGATGGGGTGAGAAGGGTATAAGACAGGGATCAGGGGGGCAGAGAATAGGGCCAGCAGATCATAGAGCAGGGGTCATCAGGAAAGAGGATGGGGTCAGCAGGCCATAGACCAGGGGTCAGCAGGGCAGCGGATAGAGTCAGCAGGGCATGAGATAGGGGTCAGCAGGGCAGAGGATTGGGTCAGCAGAGCATAGAACAGGGATCATCAGGGCAGAGGATGGGGTCAGCGGGGCATAGAACAGGAGTCAGCAAGGCAGAGGATTGGGTCAACAAGGCATAGAACAGGGGTAATGAGGGCAAAGGGTGGAGTCAGCAGGGCATAGAACAGGAGTCAGCAAGGAAGAGGATTGGGTCAGCAGGGCACAGAACAGTGGTAATCAGGGCAAGGGATGGGGTCAGCAGGGCATAGAACAGGGATCAACAGAGCAGAGGATTGGGTCAGCAGGGTATAAAAGAAGGCTCTGCAGGGCAGAGGATGGAATCATCAAGGCATAGAACGAGGTTAGCAGGGCAGAGAATGGGGTCACTGCTGGCAGGGCACTCAATAGAGCTCCTCCTAACCACACTGCACACAGATCAGATTCTCTTACAGACACAGCCTTGATCTGCACAGTGTGTAGTTGGTCATTTCAGCTGTTCTGCCTTTCCGATCTAAAGATTTTCACGGGTCAGAACTGCAACAGCAGCTACACACTGTGCAGATTAAGACTGTGTCTGTAAATTAATCTGATCTCTTCTCTGCTGCATGTCCTGTGTTGAGGCTGAGTGCAGACCGAGGATGGTAGGAGAAGCTTACCGACTGGAGCATAGCATCCATGGGCAAAAGGGAGGCACAGCACCCTCTAGAACAGGAAACGGTGGGATATGAGAGAGGAAAAGCCAGCCACTCTCCCTCCTGTGTAACCAGCCACATCTGCATGCCGGATTTGCAGATGAGTGGGAGGTAAATGTCCCAGGCTTCCCTCATGTTCTAGAGGCATCCCAAAGGTATAGTATATACATAGTTACCTTGGTCCAAGCTGGAGGATTATAAGAATTGATGCAGTTTAACTATTTGACTTATCAGTATCAGTCTTTTTGCAATCTCCTTTGTAGCAAATCTCAGACTGAGAGGAAGAAGTGGCACAAGGAGCCAATCAGTTGTGCTGTGATGCTCATGTACTAACAAGAAACATGCTGGTAGGAGCAATGAGCAGAGTGAAAGAGAGATAAACTCATTGTTTTGCTGCTTCTGCTTTCACTGTCCAGTCATAGGGTGGGGAGCGGAAAAGACCTGTTAGGGTCCATTCACAAAGGCACACAGCAGAGGGAATCTGCAGATTTCTGAGTCTGGAATGACAGGTGTGTACAAAGAGCTGCTCAGCCCATATATGCAATGACAGGCTGAGGGCAAAAGCAGCTATCCACAACTGATCACAGCTGTTTGTACAGTTAGCAATTACTTGCAGTAATCATGGCTGGACAAAAACAGACTGCATTTAGCAAGGATTATCTATCCCTAACCTTAGGAAATCAATACGAACAGCTGCAAACAGTCATGTATAGCTGCGGGCTCCCTCAGCCTTTTATTGCATTGTATGTGGAGCGCCCTGGAGCTTAGTCAGCAATGCTCCTCACAAATTTACTTGCCAGGAGTAGTTACCCTGGTCAATTGTTAGAGATCCATTGATATCTCCCTAAGTTTGGCCTTGTTGCACTTTTCTCTTCTGCCACTAGGTGGCCGGGTACTTGGTGGTACTAGATACTGTGGCTGAATGTTCATGCTGTAGACTTGCAGTGCTCCTGTTGTAGACTCACTACTGCAACTTTGCCCTTGCTAGAGACTTGCTACAAATTGGGAAAAATGTCAATAGAACTTGTGCTTCAAGTGCTCTGCAAGTGTACAACTTGCCAGTAAAAATGTGAAGCAAGTTTATTTACTTACTAATTAAAACAAGTTATACTTGCTATCTGGGCAGGGGCTTTGGGCTTCAGCAAAATGGCAGCCTCCAGCAAGAGGAAACGGGAGCAATGCTTGAGGCAATTTACAGCACACACTAATTTTTGGTAATTATTAATGTGGAATGTATGTTCCTTGCTAAAGAACTTTATTTTATATGAAGTTGTTTTGGGTAAAGTTCCGCTTTAACTTCAGATTAAAATCTTGCCCTGCCAGACCGGTTGTGCTGTGTAGCAGAGATGTGAAAAATCTCTGAAATTAATGAACATAAATAAAAATCTTTTAGGAGGTAAAAGGGTCCATAATTTTAGAAATACTGAATATTGCAGGTTTTGCATGGTACCATCATCTTCATATCAATCCTCTTGAACCTCATTGTCTCCCTGATTTTGATGATCTGATATACAGGTACTATGAGGGCAGTAATGTGAGACACCGGCTGTGGGTGCTAGTACTAGATTCCATTTAAACAAAATAAAATGTCACATTTATTTAACACCTCCCACTATCTTTTTAAGAACTTCTACACGGTAACCTGCTAGACATATCTGTCTGGTGAAAGGTGCCACCTGACTCATTATGGAGACTTCCTGGTACAAAGCCGTAGGTTCGCGTAGTTTTAATCCCCTGTTACATTTGTATGTAATTCTTAACACCCACAGATGTAAGACTGCAGGTGACTGAGCTATTATTAGCTTTCTTTTTACGCTCACCCCTGCTAGACTCTTTTTACTCATCTAGAACATTTACGCACAGCATGAAGAAAAGAACAAAAGGTCTGATACTGAAAGACTTGACCTTGCTAAGCTGCTCCAGGCCAGGATGATATTGAAAGAGAAACTTCACTTAGTATTTTAACCACTTGCCTACTGGGTGTCAATTCTGACACTTCCCTCATATATGTATAAATCATTTTTTTTTGTTCTGCTAGAAAATTACTCAGAACCCCCCCAGACATATATATATATATATATATATATATATATATATATATATATATATATATCGCTACCCCCGGAGGAGCCGCTGATCAGATTTGGGATCGGCGTATTTAAGTTACCTCTGTGGTGTGTCTAGGGGTGATGGTGGTGATGAGAGCAGCAATAGAATGTCCAGACCGTTGGTTGACATTTTCATTGCTTTATTTTCTGGTCAAACACAACCAACATGCCAACTTGTGCTAGACAGGGTAGGTTGGTGAAGGAAGAATAACTTTGCAGAATCAGGCTTTGGATAGAGAAAGCAGTCCTGGCTTCTATAATTGTATTCGTCTCGTCGCCACTCCAGCCGAAGTGCCCCTGGACAGACCTCTCTCACAGGCCTGGCAGCCAGAGCGCCATTTAGAGTTTCTGGGAAGGAACAAGTTTCTGCCACAGACTTGGCTCTAATTAAGTTAGGATGTTAAGATGAGACCTCTGCCACAGGCCCAGTGCTTGAAAGTTTGAATAGTAGAGCAAATCCTCCCAGTATGTCTTTTTGGGGTCACCGACTGACGGTCTGAATGTAATCTGTCAGTGTCCGGTCACCCAGATCCCCGATGGTTCGTTCAAGCCCTATTGGATCACCTGCCTCCGGGTTCTCCTCAGACTGATCCCCCACCGAACAGCACCCAGCTTGGGATCTTCTCGATAGAGGGGGGACCCAGTAAGTCACTGGGGCCCCTTTGTAGCATCAGTTGCTCCGGGCCATGAGAGCCCAGAGTCAGGAACTCCGCGTAGCACGTGCGCCCTGGCCAGGTAGGCCATAGTGGTGGGGCCCGTGATGTGCGCACACCCTAAAGGTGGGTGCCGCACCTGGAACCAGGAACCCGCGCAGAAGAACACCGAACCACAGCCACCGCCACAGAAATACCCCTCCCCAGCATACCCCGCAAGGGAAAAACTCCTCCAATTGGCTCCTGGGAAGAAGCGGCTCCGCCTGGACCCCTCTGGCGCCACCTGCCGTCCAGAGATGAGACTGCATCTCTGGAGTACAGACTGACCCATAGGACAATCCAGATTTGGCGACAGTACAGACCAAAAGTTTGGACACACCTTCTCATTCAAAGAGTTTTCTTTATTTTCATGACTATGAAAATTGTAGATTCACACTGAAGGCATCAAAACTATGAATTAACACATGTGGAATTATACATAACAAAAAAGTGTGAAACAACTGAAAATATATTTCATATTCTAGGTTCTTCCACCCTTTGCAGCAGACACATCTCTAGAACTGGTAAGAGGAGACTGTGTGAATCAGGCCTTCATGGTAGAATATCTGCTAGGAAACCACTGCTAAAGAAAGGCAACAAGCAGAAGAGACTTGTTTGGGCTAAAGAACACAAGGAATGGACATTAGACCAGTGGAAATCTGTGCTTTGGTCTGATGAGTCCAAACTTGAGATCTTTGGTTCCAACCCCCGTGTCTTTGTGCGACGCAGAAAAGGTGAACGGATGGACTCTACATGTCTGGTTCCCACCGTGAAGCATGGAGGAGGAGGTGTGATGGTGTGGGGGTGCTTTGCTGGTGACACTGTTGGGGATTTATTCAAAATTGAAGGCATACTGAACCAGCATGGCTACCACAGCATCTTGCAGCGGCATGCTATTCCATCCGGTTTGCGTTTAGTTGGACCACCATTTATTTTTCAACAGGACAATGACCCAAACACACCTCCAGGCTGTGTAAGGGCTATTTGACCAAGAAGGAGAGTGATGGGGTGCTGCGCCAGGTGACTACCTCTTGAAGCTCATCAAGAGAATGCCAAGAGTGTGCCAAGCAGTAATCAAAGCAAAAGGTGGCTACTTTGAAGAACCTAGAATATGAAATATATTTTCAGTTGTTTCACACTTTTTTCTTATGTATAATTCCACATGTGTCAATTCATAGTTTTGAAGCCTTCAGTGTGAATCTACAATTTTCATAGTCATGAAAATAAAGAAAACTCTTTGAATGAGAAGGTGTGTCCAAACTTTTGGTCTGTACTGTACTTGTTCTTCTAAGCAGTTGTCTATAAAACTGAAAATAGTTGATGCTCACAAAGCTGGAGAAGGCTATAAAAAGATAGCAAAGCGTTTTCAGATGTCAATATCCTCTGTTCGGAATGTAATTAAGAAATGGCAGTCATCAGGAACAGTGGAAGTTAAAGCAAGATCTGGAAGACCAAGAGAAATATCAGACAGAACAGCTCGCAGGATTGTGAGAAAAGCAATTCAAAACCCACGCTTGACTGCACGATTCCTTTCAGAAAGATCTGGCAGACACTGGAGTTGTGGTACACTATTCCACTATAAAGAGATACCTGTACAAATATGATCTTCATGAAAGAGTCATCAGAAGAAAACCTCTTCTACGTCCTCACCACAAAAATCAGCGTTTGAACTTTGCAAATGAACATATAGGTTCAAGGTGGGTGGGCTAATCCCAAAAACTGCATTGGGAATTGGGAAAAATTATTTTTCCAGAATCCAAAATGGCCACCGTGGCATCGTGTGACCACGCATGCGCAGTAGAGCTGACGCCATATAGCACAGAGAGGCTATGCAAACGGATTACCATTCTGTCCCTGAATCGCACATGTGCAGTACGATGGCGAGGATGCCGTACTTGTGACACACTCCTGCTGAATGGCCTATACAGGGGACCTATAGCCCCCCGCCGTCCTTTTGGAATAAACAACATTATAGGCCTAACCAGACAAAGGCACCTGCCCTATCAAGCTGACCAAACCTTAAGGGCTCTTTCACACGGAGCGGATCCGTATTGATCTGCCCCGCGCGTGTCCGTCGGCTCAGCGGGGATCATCTGTAAATCCCCGCTGAGCTGTCGGCGGACAGGGCGGTCCCCGCACACTGTGCAGAGACAGCCCTGTCTTTCTTCCGCTCTCCCCTATGGGGAATCGGATGAATACGGACCGAGACTGCAGAGGTATGGACATACTGCTACTCTTCACCAGCACAAGAAGGTATGAGGAAAAAAGGAGAATATTGGGGGAGGGACTATGCCTTTAATTTATACTATTCACTAGTCCTGAAGAAGGAGTCGAGGCGGAGCTCTATCACAGGTATGCTGCCATGCAGAGGCACCAGGAAATACACTTGATTGAATAAAAATAAATACATAAAAAAAACAACATATAACTATTTTTTTTGTAAAATATGAAAGATGATGTTACGCCAAGTAAATAGATACCCAACATCATACTTTAAAATTGCGCACTCTCGTTGAATGGCGGCAAACTATGAAAAAAATCTCCATAGGCAAAACTTTCTAAAAGAAATTACGATTTTCTACAGCTTACATATTTAGAGGTGCAGAGGAGGTCTAGTGCCAGAATTATTGCTCTCACTCTAATGTTTGCGCGGATCCTTTAAAAATGTTTTTTGATCACTTTTATTCCCAGTGTTAGAAATAAGCAGTGATAGGTCTTCTTTATGGAGAGATCTGGGGCCAATACGACACTGCATCTCTCCTCTACAATGTAAAACATTAGATAACAAAAAAAAACAATCAAACATTGATCTAAAGCATTAAAAAAAATGGCCTTGTTTACATTGGGCAAAAAACAGAAGTCAAGTCGTCACTCGGCCCTCCTAGACTATAGAGATGAGCGGAGGCCATCTTTCCACTGCTCATCTCTGTTACCAGCCACCACAACCGCCAAATTGAATCTCAGGCTTCCCGATGAGCCAGGTAAGCCCGCAAACCATCGGGAAGCAGTGGAGAGGTGGGGTTTAGGGTTGCCACCCTTTCTTCAAGCCAAACCAGAACACTTTAGCGAAACTAGGCCAATTTTTATTTTTCCATAGTATACACTATAGGATTATAAAATAACTGGGACACCTTTGGGTGCCCCATGGAGAGTAGTAACTAGGCGGGCTGCAGCGAACAGTGGGTGTGGCCAAACTACTTTTGCCAACACCATCGCCCTGCCCCCCAGGGATATCGAATCTGCCCCTAAACACCCAACTGCAGCTCCCGGACGGCAACAGATTTGTTTTAGGCTATTTCTGTTACTTGGGGGCAACAGCCCAGTCTGAATAATGTGTCAGAGTTTCAGGCAGACCGAAACCTGGCACATGATTCAAAACCTGGACTGTCCAGGTGAATCCTGGACAGGTGGACACCCTAGTGGGGATGGTCGGCGAATCTGTCGGTTCTAAAAGTGATCCAAAGGCAAATCTGCCACTCAGACCACTTTTATCGGTTAGAGAATGGCCAGCTGAAACCATAACTCTGGTATTCCACTTCCGAATACTTCTTGTTTTTAGCTGGCTCTAGTTAGTTCCAGTTAGGCACAGATATGTAGACCCATAAGCTGTAAGGCCCCACTCACATGGGCGTACTGCAGGGTATACCCGTACAAAGGCATGGTTTGCCCACTCGGGGATGCTGCTCCCAATTTGACAGCCATGCAGGTGCACAGCCCCGGATACAGTCAGCATGCATTAGGGGCTGTGCACCCGCACCCACATGGCTTTCAAATTGGAAGCAGGGGCTGTGTCCTATGCAGAGCGGACACGAACCTGTCATGTACCCACTCCGCTGATTGTGGCCCGCGACCAGTTACCAAGTCGCTTAAGTGGCCCTTGTGCTTCAAAAGGTTGGGCACCCCTGGTATACACCATAGTACTCCCGTGTGAATGAAGCCCAAGACACCAGTGCGAACTACTGAGCCTGGACAACCTAAAATACTTCTGCACAACAGTTTACAAATCTTTACTCTCAGCAGATACTTTATATGAAGCAATTCTGTCATACTGAGCTTACTGCAACTTAGTTTTGCAAGGTTGGAGCTCGCTTGTGGTTTTTTCTCTGATATCTCCCTAGATAATGATTACACCTCAACAACTTTATTACACATATCTATTCTCACCTGTGGTTGTCACTCCACAGTGACTCAGAACCTTTCTGCTCTCATTTATGAGTAATCAGAAATGTAATAAGGCATTATGTGGCACTTGGTAGGCAATACTAAACCAGGTCACTGTAAGGTACTTGCAATAAAGCCGATTCCCCACAGGTCTTAACATTAGAATGTCACTTTACAGAATGAAAGAGGTAGTGAATTCTTTGGCTAGACAACTGAACTCCTACATGATGTGACTTATCACATTTTGCTTTTTGTCAGCCCACTGTTTCCTTTTAGTCCATCTGACTCCAATCAACTGTTGCAGAAAGGCAAAAGGGAAAAATTTGTAGTATGTTTAGGTTGCACAACCCACACGTTCTACTTTCACAAAAGATCAAAAAGGGACTCTATTATATAGAACCGATTACAGTAGTGACCACATTGCCCAATAATATCATACAAAACAAAAAGAAAATAAATAAAAGAGAAAAAAATAGTAAGCATTAAAAGGGTTGTAACCCTAAAATAAATAAATAAAATAAACCCTGTTTCCTTGTGTAGCTCCTGTGTACTTTATGGTACTGGTGCTAGTTAAATTTAAAGGTAGATCAGAGTGTAGTTAAACTCTGATCAAGATTGTTATGTGCAAAACAGGGTCTCTGTCTCAGCTTGGCTGTGCTGTGGACTTATTCTGTTGTGCTGGGGGGTTCTTCCAGCCCCGGTACTGCAGATGGCAGCAGTGGAGTCAAGGTTTGCATGCTCTTTCCCAGCAGCCAATCAGGAGGGTTTGTCCTCTCTGTGCATGCTGGGGAGGGGTATTTATGAGGCAGACACCATTGGTTCTGGGTCCTCTTCGTCCAGTGTGGCACCCACCTTTAGGTGCCCCGGCGTTATGGCCTACCTGGCCAGGGCGTGCTTGCCACGCGGTGTTCCTGGTTCTGGGACCATGTTGGCCCGGAGCATCTGAACAGCGACGGGAATCCAGTGAGTGACCGGGTTCCCACCTTTGAAGATCCCAAGCTGTACTGCTGTTCGGTGGGGAGTCTGAGGAGCGCCATTGAGAGGCTGGCGGTCCAAAAGGGCCTGGACAAACCACCAGGGATCGAGGTAGCCGGACACTGAGGGATTGATCACCTGTCAGTCAGTACCTGGGCCACAAGTTGAAGGAGATCCAGGCGTAATTCACCTAAGGAGGGATACCTCCAAGAATTCAATCCAGAGAGGGTCTGTGACAGAGGTGTCTTTCTGAGGCTCACCGAGGGGGGTCTGTGGCAGAGACTTTCTCCTCAAGTTCAAGTCCACCAAAGAGGGTCTGTGGCAGAGACCTCATCCTACAATTGTCCGAGTGATACTCCGGCTGCCAGGTCAGTGAGAGGGGCCTGTCCGTGTACACTAAACCCACCCCGGCGGGAGTGGCGCATAGAAGTGTTACGCTTGGGAGCAGGACTGTTTCCTATTATCACGCCTGAATCTGCTATTCTCCATTCTTCTTCAACTTTACTTTCCTCACCATAAGTTTACTGTTTTTACCCGGCTGGGTAATAAAGAGCACAGCAAAGAGCACCTGTCGTGGATATTCCTTTACTTCTACTATATGCAATACGCATCATTCACCCCTAGGAATTCGGAGGAACCAAGAGGTAATATGCCACCCAAAAATCCAGCAGCTCCTCCGGGGGTAGTGTTACACGTGGGGGCTCGTCCGGGATTGGCTGTTACCTCAACATACCCGAATTCAGAAGTTTAATCTACAATTGATTCAAAGAATTGTCGTGTGTTAAAATGTGCCTGGTGAGGAAGGAGTTAACGTCGCCATTAAAGCTGGGCGCACGTGCCGCAATGAGAGAAGGCCGTGCGAACATGTCTGTGCCATCAACGCTATTTGGAAAGCTGCGACCCCCGATGTCTGTCCTGGGAGTTAACGCGATGTCTGCTGCCACTGGAGTCCCCCTGACAGATACCGGAATTCGAATGCGGACCCAGGGGAAGTTTGTCTTGTTTTCCAGCGGTAGCGTGGAGGCCCTCGGACTGTCCTGCCCCCGATGTTTGGAGCTGGCCATCCGCCTTTTGCCAGATGCAAGAGATACCGGAGTTACCTATTCCAAGTGGTACTACTGACTGAGTCTCCCCGGGAGTACAAGGTGGACTGGATCACTGGGACTGTGATCGCGGAGGAGGAGGCCCCATGGCCGGAACCCTCCCTAACTACAGTAGTCGCTGATCCGGAGGTGGTGACCATCTCATCCACGCTTACCCTGCCATCGGCTGCTACCCCAACCATATCACCGGAGGTAAGCGATGTGGATGAAAAAGTGTGCATGCCTAATGTGGAAGCGGATGCTGTACCAGAGACAACACCAACCAATGTGGTCTCTGTGTGGCACGCTATCGCTCAGATGGGCCCCGCGCAGGCTTCCCACGGCCGTGGTTGAGGCCTGCCTGTGATTGAGAATGATGCAGCCAGTATCTTTACTGAAGGGCGCGTGTATCCGCCTGCTTCTTTGCCCATATTAAAGAGAGCGCTCGACACTATCGACCTCCGAGGACTTGGATACCCCCGTACTTTGCCGGAATTTGCTCGCTTGCAATGTGCCCTTATGAAAAGGGTGGCCATGGACTACGGGTGGGAATATCCCCATGTACCCCCCGTTCTCATGCACTTAATCAAGAAGATGAGAGAGGATTGGTACAAGGATGCTATCTGGGAACACTTGGGAGTACCCAAGGTGCTCCGCTATTCTGAACGTGCACTTAATTTCGTTGGCCGACAATTTGAAGATTGTTTGAGAGACTAGAGCCCTGGACGGTACATTTTCAGCGATAGAGTGGTTCTTAAATGTCCCGGGAAAGTGGTTCAAGTTTTCTCTGTTACCACTACAAATTACTGAGGGGACATTGTCACTCTGCCGGATCCAAGGTTCTACAGGTAGGCCCCATGCCTACGTTGTCACCTTTATTTTTCGCTTTAAAGAAGTTACGGACAAGAACTGTTGCCCCTTTCCAGTTTTTATTTTCATTCCACCGAAACCACACTTTGTTGTTTGTGCAGAACTTCGGGGGGTTTGATAAGTTGGTAAGGATAAGATCTTGCCGGCTTCTTCACAGCACCAAGAGAAAGAAGGAGAAGAGTTTTTTTTTATATATCCCTTTTTTTACTAATTGTTCTAAGTGAGCAATGGACTGCCTTAACCCCTTAACGCCCGCCGCACGACTATATACGTCCGCAAAATGGCACGGACAGGCAGATGGGCGTATATATACGTCCCCGCCTTCTAGCGGGTGGGGGGTCTGATCGCGACCCCCCTCGCTGCGTGCGGCGGGCGGATTCCCTCGGGGAGCGATCCGGGATGACGGCGCTGCTATTCGTTTATAGCCGCTCCGTCACGATCGCTCCCCGAGGCTGAAGAACGGGGAGAGCCTTGTGTAAACGTCCTACAGCCACACCCCCCTACTGTTGTAAACACACACTAGGTGAACCCTAACTTCTACAGCGCCCCCTGTGGTTAACTCCCAAACTGCAACTGTCATTTTCACAATAAAGAATGCAATTTAAATGCCTTTTTTGCTGTGAAAATGACAATGGTCCCAAAAATGTGTCAAAATTGTCCGAAGTGTCCGCCATAATGTCCCAGTCACGGAAAAAATCGCTGATCGCCGCCAATAGTAGTAAAATTTTTTTTTTTATAAAAATGCAATAAAACTATCCCCTATTTTGTAAACGCTATAAATTTTGCGCAAACCAATCGATAAACGCTTATTGCGATTTTTTTTACCAAAAATAGGTAGAAGAATACGTATTGGCCTAAACTGAGGAACATTTTTTTTTATATATATATGTTTTTGGGGGATATTTATTACAGCAAAAAGTAAAAAATATTGCATTTTTTTCAAAATTGTCGCTCTATTTTTGTTTATAGCGCAAAAAATAAAAACCGCAAAGGTGATCAAATACCACCAAAAGAAAGCTCTATTTGTGGGGAAAAAAGGACACCAATTTTGTTTGGGAGCCACGTCGCACAACCGCGCAATTGTCTGTTAAAGCGACGCAGTGCCGAATCGCAAAACCTGGCCTGGGCATTAAGCTGCAAAATGGTCCGGGGCTTAAGTGGTTAACCTGGTAGTACCAGCGCACTGACCGCTAGGGGCAGTGTTCTGCAACTTCTACCAGTGCAGAGAACTATTGTACATAACCATGTTTTCATCTTTAGCCTTGCAACAGAGAAAAAAATATATATGCCTCAGCACTTATTGATGTCTCTTTGGGAGGAAGGGAAATTTTGCTCTCTGACGAGAGAGTGCAGTTTCAATTCCAATCTTAGAGATTGTTTATGTAAATGGTTATTTGGATGTGTCTCTCTGGGAGGAAAAGGGGTTTAACCTCAGCGATGGGAGGTGCAGCTCCGGTTCACCCCTCAGGGACTAAAAATGTAAATAGTTGGTGTATATCAGTATGTATATGTTTTTGGTTTCTTCCAATTATATTCTGCAGTTATCAGCTACCAGCTATCAACAACTGTCAGAGAATGGGGCAGTATAGGTAGTCAGGATTGTAACATTTTCTATGTATCACTGTACATAAATGCCTATTTGATAATGTTTTAAAATGTTTGTAGATTTTCTATTTCTTCCTTCCACTATCCTTTTCTGTTTTTATGCAGATTTAGGTCAGGTATTCCGGAGTGAATACCTTTTCTTGGGACACTGAGGAAAGTGTCTATTCAGGTAGGGGGAGTGTGTAGCGCCTGTGTACTTTATGGTACTGGTGCTAGTTAAATTTAAAGGTAGATCAGAGTGTAATTAAACTCTGATCAAGATTGTTAAGTGCAAAACAGGGTCTCTGTCTCAGCTTGGCTGTGGGCTTATTCTGTTGTGCTGGGGTGTTCTTCCAGCCACGGTACTGCAGGTGGCAGCAGTGGAGTCAAGGTTTGGGTGCTCTTTCCCAGCAGCCAATAAGGAGGGTTTGTCCTCGCTGTGTATGCTGGGGAGGGGTATTTATGAGGCAGACACCATTGGTTTTGGGTTTTCTTCTTCCAGTGTGGCACCCACCTTTAGGGTGGCCCTTTTTTTTTTTTTTTTTTTTTTTTAGATAAATACCACTTTAACTAGTAGAGAGTAGGGTTGAGTGAACCAAGTGCAGGTGTACGTTTCATAAACCGTGATAAGCCGAGATCATGATGATCACGGCTTATCACAGAGCATTGCCGGTTTAATAAACAAAGATAAGGAGCAGAGAACATGTTCTTCACTTCTCATCACAGCACATGGCTGTTTTGTCACAAACGGCCAGTTTAACCACTTGCCTTCGCTGCACCGCCGAAATACGTCCACAAGGTGGCTCTCCTAGGCGAGACCACGTAAATGGACGTCCTGCCTATTAGCCGCCACTAGGGGCGCACGCGCGCGCCCCCCGCTCGCCCCCGACTCCCGTGCGTGTGCCCGGCGGGCGCGATCGCCGCCGGGCACACGCGATCGCTCGGTACAGAGCGGGGAACGGGAGCTGTGTGTGTAAACACACAGCTCTCGTTCCTGTCAGCAGGGGAAATGCTGATTTTCTGTTCATACAATGTATGAACAGAAAATCAGTGTTTCCCCTAGTGAGGCCACCCCCCCCCACAGTAAGAACACACCCAGGCATACTTAACCCCTTCCCCGCCCCCTAGTGTTAACCCCTTCACTGCCAGTGGCATTTTTATAGTAATCTAATGCATTTTTATAGCACTGATCGCTATAAAAATGCCAATGGTCCCAAAAATGTGTCAAAAATGTCCGAAGTGTCCGCCATAATGTCGCAATACCGAAAAAAAAATCGCTGATCGCCGCCATTACTAGTAAAAAAAATATTAATAAAAATGCCATAAAAATACCCCCTATTTTGTAAACGCTATAACTTTTGCGCAAACCAATCAATAAACGCTTATTGCGATTTTTTTTTACGAAAAATATGTAGAAGAATACGTATCGGCCTAAACTGAGGAAAAAAAATGTTTTTCTATATATTTTTGGGGGATATTTATTACAGCAAAAAGTAAAAAATATTCATTTTTTTCAAAATTGTCGTTCTATTTTTGTTTATAGCGCAAAAAATAAAAAACGTAGAGGTGATCAAATACCACCAAAAGAAAGCTCTATTTGTGGGAAAAAAAGGACGCCAATTTTGTTTGGGAGCCACGTCGCACGACCGCGCAATTGTCTGTTAAAGCGACGCAGTCCCGAATCGCAAAAAGTACTCTGGTCTTTGGGCAGCAATATGGTCCGGGGGGTAAGTGGTTAATAAACCGAGATCTGAAGATTTCACAGCTCTTCCACTGAAATATCTCCCTTCCAGATTCACCAGCTCAGAGGTGGAGAATCTGGGAGAGAAGCTGATGTGATAAGAGGAAGAGGGTTTATTTCTTCCTAATATCAGCACCAGTGAGTTAAAAATGAATTTTAACAACATAATATATATATATATATATATATATACACACACACACACGTGTAAATAGACAAAGGTATGGTATGGATTTTAAGGAGGGACTTAAAAAAAAATTGCATGGATCTCTCCCAAAAAAATCATACCAGACCCTTATTCAGACATGCAGCCTGACTGACCGGGAAAGGAAACGTTAGCATGCATGTAGATCCTTCCTTTCTCTACCCAACCCAGGTCACATGCCCTCAACTTTGGGAGGGTGTCTAAGGGGTACATATTACTCCTTATTACTCATTCACAAAAATTTTTTACAATACATTTTTTTTAAATGCACAATAAAAAAATTACAGTAAAAAATACACACACCATAGAAAAAGCATTTTATTAAAATAAAACAAAACAAGACAAATAAAATTCCCACAATTTAAATCCAACTTCAATCACATCATTAAGTGGTGCATAACCATTGTCATTCACAATGAATGCCTTCATGACACCCTGCTGCCACGATCCACTCCTGCCTGACTCTCGCTGCAAATGCTACCTAAATATGAACATACTGCCAAATTGACATTATTGACCAAATATATGTGGCCAATTTATTTGCCCATTTGCATTCAGTAAGATGAACAGCTTTGGTTCAGGTTGAAGCTATGGTTGACTTAAATCCCAAAGCTCATCCTACATAGGAGATCCATGAAATGGGTGTCCACTCTTCACATGAAAGAGTTTTGGAGGTGAGTGAGAATAGCTGTAATCAAAGCTTTGAAGTCAGTGTCCAGATCTTTTGGGTTTTGTAGAGCATCTGTCCAGCCTACATTGGAAGACCTGGCACCAGTTCCCATGGTTTACATTAAAACAATATCAAAAGACCTAAGGAAAGGGGAACTTTATCCCCCAAAACGTATACACCAATTGATAACGTCCTGTGAATGACGAAACGCGTCTGGGAGGCTACGTCAGTGACGTCACCAGGCTGAGGAGGAGGGCTCCTTACATGCAGGCCGACATTTGTTTGTAACTTTTACATGCTGTTTTAACCACTTGCCGACCGCGCACCGTCGAAATACGTCCACAAGGTGGCTCTGCTGGGCGAGAGCACGTAATATGACGTCCTCTCTCCCAGCCGCCACTAGGGGCGCGCGCGCGCCCCCCGCTCGCCCCCGACTCCCGTGCGTGTGCCTGGCGGGCGCGATCGCCGCCGGGCACACGCGATCGCTCGGTACAGAGCGGGGACCGGGAGCTGTGTGTGTAAACACACAGCTCCCGGTCCTGTCAGCAGGGGAAATGCTGATCTTCGGTTCATACAATGTATGAACCGAGGATCAGTGTTTCCCCTAGTGAGGCCACCCCCCCCCACAGTAAGAACACACCCAGGCATTCTTAACCCCTTCCCCGCCCCCTAGTGTTAACCCCTTCACTGCCAGTGGCATTTTTATAGTAATCCAATGCATTTTTATAGCACTGATCGCTATAAAAATGCCAATGGTCCCAAAAATGTGTCAAAAGTGTCCGAAGTGTCCGCCATAATGTCGCAGTACCGGAAAAAAAATCGCTTGTCGCCGCCATTACTAGTAAAAAAAATATAATAAAAATGACATAAAACTACCCCCTATTTTGTAAACGCTATAAAACCGCAAACCAATCAATAAACGCTTATTGCGATTTTTTTTTACGAAAAATATGTAGAAGAAAACGTATCGGCCTAAACTGAGGAAAAAAATGTTTTTTTATATATTTTTGGGGGATATTTATTATAGCAAAATGTAAAAAATATTCATTTTTTTCAAAATTGTCGCTCTATTTTTGTTTATAGCGCAAAAAATAAAAACCGCAGAGGTGATCAAATACCACCAAAAGAAAGCTCTATTTGTGGGAAAAAAAGGACGCCAATTTTGTTTGGGAGCCACGTCGCACGACCGCGCAATTGTCTGTTAAAGCGACAGAGTCCCGAATCGCAAAAAGTACTCTGGTCTTTGGGCAGCAATATGGTCCGGGGGGTAAGTGGTTAAATCGTTAGTTTGTGAGTAAATCTCAATATTTTTTTAATAAATTGTTTGTTAAACGGAGTCACGCTATGTGCGCCTCTCTTTTTCATTTTAACTGAATCAATTAGAGTTGGCTGCTATCGTGTACCTGGAGTTAACCTGTCCCATCCGGGATCCCTGAGGAGTTAAAGGCCCTGGCTGGGCTATAGCCAACTGATCAAATTGCTTTCCCTCTGGTAAGCGGCCTATTATTCCGGTGGAGGATTCACTTATACTGTTTACATGTCACTTGGTGGTGTGGATCGTAGGATTTTTTTCTGCAGTGAATTAACCCTCATGAATTTATGCCTAATCATCTAAGGGATATGGTAATTTCCTCATGGACTTTTATCCAGTGATTCATATATAATTTATATGGACTTTTTTACTTTCAGAGTCTGTTATCAATAATGTTTTAAATTCTGTGGCGTGGCTTTTTTGTTTTTGTATACACCAATAAATACAGTATAATATTGTCTTTCTAATGACTGATTTCCCTGCTCTTTTGTTTACAATGATTCTCACGCACCTCCAAAGCTATAAAATCCTGACAGGAGTTTCACCCATTCCTTATGCTTTCAAAAAGTTTTGGGTAAACAAAACAAAAATTAAAAGCCTTCATCTTCTATACCTTTCTACTGCAGCCCTTTTCAACCAGGGTGCCTTTGGGTCTTTTCAGGGGAGCCTTAGAAAAATGCCTAGAAATTGCCTAAAACTGTGTATGGATCAAGCCTGCCTTTTAGTTACACAAAGCACAGGTTTTCATTGTGCATCATTATAACCTTCTAGCTGCCTACAGAGCATCCTTGTTTGCCCCTCTCCTGAATCTCTCCGTCAGCACTGGGGTCACATTAGCTGAGTGAAGGAGAAAAGCTGAGGGAGATGAGAAACATTGCAATACTAGTCTGTATCAACGTGCAAAGGTGTATTTGCTTTGAAAGAATAAATCATCTGTAATATTGGATGTCCAATGTGTTTGGATGTTTCTGCTTTATGTAAAACTATTCGTGTTTTTTTTTACATTTTAGAATGGGTTGCCTTGAGATTGTGAAAAATGTTAAGTCGTGGTAAAAGTTGAGAAACACTGCTCTAGATCACCACTGAATATCCTATAAAAAGCAGTAAGTGAATATAAACATGTACATATCAAGTGCATTACATAGAGGCCTGGAGTAGAACCCCAAGGCAATAAATGGAAGGGTTAAAGGGGCTTGGGGCACCGGGAGTTAACAGTAAGGGGCGTTTTTAGGGTCATTTTTCAGGGGCATTACTTAGGGCTGTTTAAAGTTGTATGGGAGCTGGGTGGAGCTTTGGGGGGGGGGGGTGATTAGAGGACGGAACCAGGGGGTGGTCTCCAGTTGGAAGGAAGAAGAGTGTGGAACAACTTCCTACTCTCCCGCCCTACATTTGATGGGTATTTCGTGTTTTGTGGACTTGAGTGTCATGGGGAGCCGGTTGTGCAATTGAGGGGGTGCAAGGTCCTTTTAGGACATATGGGCACAAAAAGGTATGGTGTAGGGACCCGTCTGAGGTCCGGCTCCCAGTTGATGTATGGGTACCTGCGAGTTGTCTGTTTTTGCGACTGGAGGCCTTAGAAGTGACTAGCAGGTTTGGTTTTATGCCTATTGGGACCTTGGGTTCCTTTCTTTAACAAACTGGATGTTATATTTTTATATGTTATGATATGTTAATTATTGAATATTTATATTTTCGTTAATAAAAAATGGCTGCTATAGCCAATTTACTCCAATTCTGTGTGGTGTGGTCATTAGGTGGAAGGATGGGGTTATTAGTATAGCAGGTAACAAGCCATATTTAATACCATAGTTATATATGTATAGGCAAAAATGAAATATGAACAAAAAGTTCCATGTATATCAGTATAAATTCCAAGCATAGAGAACATGTTATTGTTTGAATACAGCAAGTGTGAGAAGACTAAATTGCACTATTTGGCAGGCTCACACCCATCATTATAGCACTAATGTGATATGCGTGGAAAATTTGGTGATTTCGGAAATCTGCTTATGAATTCCACAGACCAAGTGATCTGGAATTTGTTTGGAACAGTGTAAACATTATCCACTAATGAAATTCATGCATATAAGATGCTGCTAAGATCTTCAGTGTCTACAAATAGTGGACAAAGGCATAAGAGAAACGTTCTTTATATGACCATATATGCTGTAAATACTTTTAATGAATTGGGGAACCAAATCTGGCTATAGATGGATCAAAATGCAGCCGGTTCAGCAGAGACTGGTCCAGATTTTGATCAATGGGAAGCCACTGCAGTTGAATAGAAGTTGATCTACAGATCGACTATTGTCCAACCACCCTTGTTGGATAAAAGTTGATTGATCAGTGCTGCAGGCAATAGGCTACATTCTACAATCTATGTATTCTGACCGGGGAGGGGATTCCCCCTGCTGACAAAAGCACAGCATGGAGGATTCCCTCATCCACCTAAAATGTGTGGATGGTGTAGTCAGTTCAGTGTTGTTTGTTTGGCTTTTTTGTTACATTTTGAATGGACTGTTTTCTTGTATTTGCCCTAAACACTATGGGGTAGATCCACGTACAGCGGCGCATTAATCCGCCGGGCGTAGCGTATCTAAGATACACTACGCCGCCGTAACTTATCTAATTTTTTTCGAATCCTCAACGAATTTGCGCCGTAAGTTACAGCGGCGTAGTGTATCTTTGGCGGCGTAATGGCGTAAATCATTCAGTGAATAGGTGGTTTACTGAGGTGAACATGTACTAACATGTACTAACTGCAAATATCTCAAATTTGTATGTACAGAACCATAATGATAGGTGCAAGCTTATCGTGGTTATGATGTATGATATGATAATTACACACAAATCACATTTTGAAATTAATTACTGACACAATAACCACATCACTTCTTTATTTGAAGATCCACAAGTGCTTGTATGCAAGTGCAGATATAGATAGAGATGCTGAGGCAGCGGAAGTGTAAAATGAGGAAACGCTTCATAAGAAGTCAGAAGTGTGCCATTCGTGATTAAAGAGGAACATACCATATTTATTAAAAGCATCCAGACCCTTTTTTCAACCTTGCACTCATCATGAAAATGAAAGAATTTTGCCTGTTAACATATACTGTAGGTACAGTGCCTTGACAAAGTATTCATACCCCTTGACATCTTCCACTTTTTGTCATTTTATAACCAAAAACATAAATGTATTTTATTGTAATTTTCGGTGATAAATCAACACAAAGTGGCACATAATTGTGAAGTGGAAGGAAAATAATAAATGTTTTTCCATTTTTTTTTTTACAAATAAATATGTGAAAAGTGTGGCATGCATTTGTATTCAGCCCCCCTAAATTAAAGTGGTTGTAAACCTAAATATATAAAAAAAAAAAACTCTGCAAGACAAAGGCATAATGTGCTCATTATGTATTACTTACCTCAGATCGAAGCCCCTGCAGCTGTCCACGCCTCCCCCTCCGGCCGCCGACATCTCTCCCGGGGCTTACTTCCGAGTATCGCGGCTCCGGCGCGATACCGGAGCCACGATTTGTTCTTGTTAGCTAATTTTTTTGTCTCTATTCCCGCTAAAAAAATGTAAACAATGTACAAATGCAAAATGTAAAACTAAAGGCACCATTTAAATTTAAACATAGCAGGGAGGGTTAGACTTCCTGTAAGGTTCTTATTACTGTCTTTATCCCTGTTTGGGAGATTCACTCTCTAACTTCTCATAAAAGTGAGGGTAATTTCCCCCCCCCCTCCCCAAAAACAAAACAAAAAAAAACAGAGGCTCTGCAGCTTACGCATGTATTTGCAAATGTGTGCAAACGAAACCCTTGTTTTTAATGCATACTGTTAGACAGGATAGTTTGGTTGGTTGCAGGCTGGTCAATAAGTTGGGCTGGGAATTTTCTGTGGTTTTGTTTTACATGCTGCTCCTTGCTGCACAGGCAAGTTATAGGTGGGGGCAATGGGCATTTGTTTGTAACCTTCAAAGAGAGACAGCCCCCAATACCCCAATAATTGTTTACTGATTACATTTCAGATACCCAATTTTCTCTTTAAAGCGGAGTTCCACCCAAAAGTGGAACTTCTGCTCATCAGATTCCTTCCCCCCCCTCCAGGGCCACAATGGGCACCTTTTTTTTTGGGGGGGGGGGGTATCTGTCTTTAACAGGTATCCCTTCCCACTTCCAGGAGTCCGGGCTGCAACCCTTGACATCAGCACAGGCTCCATCTTCCTCCCCTGGCCGCCGGGCCAGTAGGAGAGAGGAGCGAGCTACACTGCCAGGTACCCTTACCCGCAATGGCTAAGGCAGCACCCGACAGCTGATGGAAACATCAGCTGCGCGTGCCGACTTCGCTGGACTCCAGGACAGGTAAGTGTCCATTTATTAACCACTTGCTGACCACACCACACACTTATACGTCGGCAGAATAGCACGGCTGCGCAAAGCAACGTATTTATACGTTGTTTTGAATTTCGCACTGTGCGGGCGCGCGCCCCTGCCGCAAGCTCCGTTTCCATGCCTGCGGGATCCGTGGACTCGATGTCCGCCAGTGTCCAGCGATCGTGTCACGGAGCTGCAGAAGGGGGGGATGCCTGTGTAAACAAGGCATCTCCCTGTTCTGCCTAGTGACAGGACACTGATCGTCTGCTCCCTGTCACCAGGAGCAGCAATCAGTGTCATGTCACGGGTAGCCCAGCCCCCACACAGTTATAATCACTCCCTAGGACACACTTAACCCCTTCCTCGCCCCTTAGTGGTTAACCCCTTCCCTGCCAGTGTCATTTACACAGTAATCAGTGCATTTTTATAGCACTGATCACTGTATAAATGACAGTGGTCCCAAAATAGCGGCAAAAGTGTCTGATGCGTCCGCCATAATGTTGCAGTCATGATAAAAATCGCTGATCGCCGCCATTACTAGTAAAAAAAAAAAATATTAATAAAAATGCCATAAAACTATCCCCTATTTTGAAGACGCTCTAACTTTTGAGCAAACCAATCAATAAACTCTTATTTACCAAAAATATGTAGAAGAATACGTATCGGCCTAAACAGAGGAAAAAAAAAATTTTTATATACTTTTTGGGGATATTTATTATAGCAAAAAGTAAAAAATATAGCTTTTTTTTCAAAATTGTCGCTCTATTTTTGTTTATAGCGCAAAAAATAAAAACCGCAGAGGTGATCAAATACCACCAAAAGAAAGCTCTATTTGTGCGAAAAAAGGACTTAAATTTTGTTTGGGAGCCACGTCTCAGTGTCGAATCGCAAAAAGTGGCCAGTTCATTTGGCAGCTAAAGTGGTTAAAAGCCAGCAGCTGCAGTATGTGTAGCTGCTGGTTTTTATTTATTTATTTTTTGGGCGGAACACCGCTTTAATATTACAATATGTTCAGTTAGCTGCGCAATTTATTTCAAACACTAAAAGGAAAATAAAAGACAAGCAGAGCAACACAGAAACCAGGATACTTCCCGAACAGACATCTTGGTGTTTGTGGCGGATATAAAAGACCAATGTTTTGTTAGTTACAGTTGTGAAATAAAAGATTTTATTTTTCTGACTCACAGCTGTAGCTTTCTGCTAAAAAAAACTTCTAACGTTTTAAATATATTCTTATACCTATACATTATATGCTGACATGGAGCATGCTGATGTTTGGTGTGGTGCCATAAACTTTTAATAACATCCGATGTTCCTAATTTTACATTTGCTTTTGTTAATTAGACTATTTTTGACCCCTAATAAATAAGATCTCATACTTGCCAAGTTCACTTTAAAAATCTACAAAAGGTATGCAACTAAACCCAGGGAACATACGGTATGTAATTTGAGATTTTCCTAGCTTGTGACGGAAAATATTGATTATATGAAGACAGGAGGCGAGTATCTTATGCATTATCTTTCCTTTATTAATGCTCACAGCAGAATGTGTTTCTAAAAACCTTCAGTGTAAAAAAAAAAAAAAACTTAAAACAACTACCACCCCCAGCAGTCCATATAGTCACTAACCACGCCCCAACGGGGGCCTCCATAAAAGGGGGCTGCTTGTGGTGGTTCCTCCTCTTTCTTGATGCGACGCTTACTTGAGTAGAAACGGCACCGAACGAAGTATAGAGGTGTAGCCTTGGAGTTTAGACCGGCCGGTCGACGTCCAGCATCTTCTGGGAAGAAGAGGCAATTCTCCACCGTGACCCAACAGGGGCCCAGGAACGAACGATCCCAACGGGGAACTAAACCTGGTTTGTGCTTCAACAATCGGACGGGATTCCGTCATCCTTTAAACTGGATAATCCGTCTGCAAAACGCAGTTTGTCGGTCAATAACCTGTGAAGAAGAAAAAACAATCGTAATAGGGAGGGTAGGGAGGGAAGATACTCGCCTCCTGTCTTCATATAATCAATATTTTCCGTCACAAGCTAGGAAAATCTCAAATTATATATCAGACAGGAGGCTCATATCTTATGCAAGTTCAAAGCTATTGTAGCAAGCATAAAATAACACAGTATATAACTTTAAGAGAGGACTGACCTAGAGATGTGGTCCCGAGGTCTGAAATAGAATTGGCGGAACGTGGTCTCCGAGGACCAGTCCGCTGCTCTCAATAAATCGTAAAGAGAGCCTCCTGAGACGAGCACCTTGGTGGCCATGGCACCCCTGGTGGAGTGGGCCCCGAAAAGGGTGACGTCGATCCCCGCCATGTCCATGGCGGTCCTAACCCATCGCGCCAGAGAGGCGGACGAGACAGGAAGATGGGGTTTTACATAGGACAGAAGGAGCTGGGAAGACCCCGCGGAACGCAGAGCAGAGGTCTGGGATTCGTATGTCCGTAGACAACGAACGACGCAGAGAAGCGGATGATCCGGAAAGGAGGGGTAAAAGACCGAGGTGATGCCGGTTTTTGTCCTGCGTACAATGGAAAATTCAACTCCCTGTGGTGAGAATTGTCGCCTGGAAATGTCCAGGGCTCTAACGTCGGACACTCTCTTGACGGAAATGAGGCAGAGTAGGACCGTCAGTTTTATGGATAAGAGTTTAAGAGAGAGATCTGTGTTGTCCCTCCAACTGGCGAACATATCCAGCACCTTGGAAACGTCCCAGGTCGCTTGGTATCTAGGCCTGGGGGGACGTTGAAATTTTGCACCTCTCAAAAGACGACACACTAGTGGGTGTCTGCCAATGGGTAAAGAATCTACAGGGTAGTGATATGCTGAAATAGCTGATCGGTAGATGTTAATAGAGCTATACGAGCTACCGGAGTCAAAAGAGTCAGCCAGATAGTTGACCACTAGAGATACAGGGGCTTGAACGGGATCAACTTGCCGTTGATCACACCAACGAACCCATCGTCTCCAGGCTGATCGATATGCCGATCTAGTCCCGGGGGCCCAGGCCAGGGCGAGGAGGTTCCGAGCTGACTCTGAAAGTACTCTATTAGGGGTTGGGATCCCGATACTAACCACGCGAGGAGTGGAAGGTTGCCCTCTTGAACCAGGGGATGAGGATCCCCGCTCGGGTTGGTGAGGAGGTGAGGGGGTTGTGGGAGTAGTCTGGGAGAATCCACAGACATTGCTAGTAACAGTGGGAACCAAGGTTGGGTCGGCCACCATGGTGTGATCAGTACCACAGTTGCTCCCAGGTTGGTTATCCGTAGGAGAAGTCTGGAGATTATCTGAAATGGGGGAAAAGCGTAGTGTGTTCCCTCCGGCCAGGGTTGGCGGAGAGCGTCCACTGCATAAGCCTCCGGGTCTGGCCTCCAGCTGAAGAAGCGAGGCAGTTGGCGGTTGAGTCGAGAGGCGAATAGATCGAAGGATAGCGGACCCCAAAGCTTTTGCAAGAGGAGAAAAATTGATCGATCTAGTCTCCAATCGCTGGAATCTCGAAGATATCGAGAGTTCCAGTCGGCCACCGAGTTGAGGATTCCCGGGATGTACTCCGCTATAGGAGTGATGTCGTGGGCCAGACAAAAGTGCCAGAAATCTTTCGCGATATACGCCAAAGTTTTGGATTTGGTGCCCCCCAGGCGGTTGACATACTGCACCGCCGACACATTGTCCATGAGCAAAAGAATACAGCATGCGGGAGAATGAGGCATGAAGCTCTTGACAGCGAACAGGGCTGCCAGTAGCTCCAGTGCGTTGATATGGAGGGATGTCTCTGCTTGGGACCAAGTCCCCCCTGTGGAGGCTACGCCGCACCGGGCGCCCCAGCCCAAGCGACTGGCGTCCGACTCTATGACAACGTCTGGGCTGGGATTGAAGATAGTTCTGCCGTTCCACTCGACGGCATGGTGTAGCCACCATTTCAGTTCCTCGGTGGTCTCCTGACATAGAGGGATCTCGTCCGAATATCCGAGGCCTTGCCTCAGATGCATGATTTTGAGCCTCTGAAGGGCCCTGTAATGCAGAGGGGCCGGAAATATGGCCTGGATAGAGGCAGCCAGCAGGCCCACCAGGCGGGCCAGAGTATGTAGGGAAAGGTATCCCCTGCGAAGTGCAGAACGAATCTCTTTGCGGATAAGCGCAAGTTTGGTCTTGGGGAGGCTGAGGGTAGATTGGACGGTGTCCACTGTAAACCCTAAAAATTCCATCTGTTGGGATGGGATTAGGACCGACTTGTCGTGGTTGATTATGAAGCCCAGTTTCTGTATAAGGGACATAGTCCATGACATGTGGAGAAGGGCTTGGGACTTGGAATAGGCCATAATGAGGATGTCGTCCAGATAAATAATCAGACGCACTCCTCTGCTCCTTAGAGCTGCCACCACGGGTTTCATAATTTTGGTGAAACACCATGGGGCGGACGATAGGCCGAAGGGAAGGCAAGTAAATTGCCACATCTTGTCCTTCCACGGGAAACGCAGCAAGTGCTGGGAGTCCGGATGTATGGGGACCGTCAGATATGCGTCTTTGAGATCTACTTTCACGAGCCAGTCTCTGGGTTGGAGAAGGTCCCGAAGGAAGTGAATTCCTTCCATTTTGAAATGCCGATACTGGACGTATTGATTCAAGCCTCTGGGGTTGATCACTGGGCGGTAGCCCCCCCCTTTTTTGTGTACTAGGAATAGGTTGCTCATGAAACCTGGGGAAGAAGGGTCTACTTCTACAATGGCCTGTTTGGTAAGCAGGTCCCGCACCTCCTTGTCTATGAGAAGACTGTTTCGTTTTGCAAATCGAATGGGAGGGGGAATGATATTGAGGAGCGGGGGGGTAAGTATGTCTATCACGAACCCCTCTACAGAATTTAAAATCCACGCGTCTGCCGTAATCGCAGACCAGGCGTGGGTAAAATATCTCAGACGACCTCCCACCGGAATTTGATCGAGTGTGGTGTAAGGTATACTCACCGTATAGGGTCTGGATCGAGGGTAGCCGCGTCCCCCGCGTCCGCGCCAGGGTCTGCCTCTGAGAGGAAAAAATGGTGCTGGTTGAGCCACCGGGGCGGAGTAGGCTGGAGCCTGGTATTGATATTGGGCAGAATTCCTACCCTGTGGCCTGTAAAAGGTAGCGCGGCCGGCAGAACGGCCTCTACTTCTGCCGGCCCTGTTGAAAACCTTATTGGTTCCGGTACGTCTCAAAGAATTTTGAGCTTTGTCTAGGCTGGAAAACAAGCCGACAAACTTGTTGATATCCTTAATGACCATATCCCCAAATAGCATGCCCTCGGCCGATGGGCCGGGTTCAGATTCTGCCAGATGTGAGAGCTGGGGATCCAGGCGCATAAGGATGGACCTGCGCCGTTCTACGGAGCATGCCGTGTTGGCGGTGCCCGCTAGGCATAGGGCTCTTTGCGCCCAACCTCTCAGTTGTGGTAGATCAACTGCCTGTCCCGAAGTTGCTGCTTGTTCGGACAAGTTGAGGATTTTCGTCAGTGGGCCCATAAGGTCCAGGACGCGGTCTTGTATTGACCGGAAGGACCTCTCAATGCCTTTCTTTTGAAATTTACCTGTCTTAATTAGGTATTTTGTAAGGACCGGGTCTACCTCTGGAGTAGCTACCACTTTTTTAGGTAACGAGGGTCTGGGGCATTCGGCCCTCAGTTTGTTGCGGGCCGTTCTGTCCAGGGACTTCCTGGCCCATAGTTCTACATATTGTGCCACATGTGGCAGGGGTGTCCATTCCCCGGAACGCGGGTGAGTAATCGCGTCCGGGTGGAAAAATGGTTCCCCCAGGGCGTCCAGGAGGACCTCGTCCTGCGTGGCAGGATTGGCGGCTGTGTCAGTCGCCGTGGCCCCAGCATGGTGAATAATAGATTCAGAATCTGATAACTCTGATCCCTCAGAAAAGTCGGCCGAGTCCTCCGCAGAGGAATCCTCGTAAGAATCCGGCTTAGCTCTTCTAGTGGTTCTATACCCCTTTTGTTGAGTCTCCCTGGGGTCCAGGGGTCGAGCAGATTCAGATAGATGCTGGGGATGGTAGACCGTGGTGGGGGCTACCTGTTGCATACTATTTTCTTCCCCTGCCGGGGAGTCAAGCACCACCAGGGTGTGTTTTCTTTTATGTAAAACTTTGCCCTTTTTCAAAGGTGGTTCACCGCTCTGGGGCGGTGGTGGAGGTACAACAGCGGGTTGCAGAGCCCAAGCGGATGGGGCAGTGGAAGCCAGGGCCGCTTGAATGGACATTTGGATAATGTCCTGCAGTTGTGAGGCACTTAGGGTATGGGAAGTGCCAATGGGAGTAGTATCTCCATTAAGGGATTGAGGGTTAACGTCAGACATGTCAGCACTATAGAGTGGTACAGTCTGTATTAATATAGTTAGTTAAGATAGTGCAGGACTAGCACTGTTGTAGTAAAGATAGTGCAGGGCTCTCTGGGATAAAATCCTCTAGCTGCACCTCTACCCTATGTATATATGCCTGCAGGGTGTATATATCAGGGCCAGGATATAATACCTGAAACAATCTACTGCTAGAATATCTAATGCTCTCAGGCTCCAACCTGTCCTCCCTTCCGTAGGCGCCGAATGGCGATGGAGGGGAGGGGAACCTGAACTCTCCCAGCGGCCCGGGAACGAAGTCTCGCGAGACTACGGCCGCTGGGCGCTGATTGGACGAGCGATCAGGAGAGAAGCTCCGCCCCCCGAACGCGCGCTCTACGCAGAAGAAACTGAGGGAGACGTGATCTCCCTCAGTATGGCGGCGATAGGTAAAAGGAACACGCTGGGTAAGTCAGCGGTGGGGACCGTACTGAGGAGATGAGGGAGAGGGTCCCGAGCGCCGGAAAACAGCGCGATCAGGGCGGAGAGAAAGAAATGCTGTCAGAAGCAGGAATACTGAGAAAAGTGGCAAACGATAGAGAAAATTCACAATGATAGGAAAATAAATAAAATAAATAAAATCGCTCAGTAAGAAAAACAATAGTAAGGGTAAGCAAAGGGAATGAAACAGGGAGGAGGAATCCCTGTATATCCCTAGTCAAACGACACTGTTTAAATGATGACAATAATAGAATGGAGTACTTATCTGATCCTGTGAGCAGAAAGAAAGAGGAGGAACCACCACAAGCAGCCCCCTTTTATGGAGCGTTGGGGCGTGGTTAGTGACTATATGGACTGCTGGGGGTGGTAGTTGTTTTAAGTTTTTTTTTTTTTTTTACACTGAAGGTTTTTAGAAACACATTCTGCTGTGAGCATTAATAAAGGAAAGATAATGCATAAGATATGAGCCTCCTGTCTGATATATAATTATGTAATTTGAGGTCAAGTGAGAATGTATTAAATTCTCCTTGTTTGATGACTACATCAAATGTTAGGCATGATAAAAGATCTATGAGAAATCATAACCCGACAGGTCCTATAAGCTAACTATGTTATACTTCTCACAAGGTGGCCAATGATTTTTTAGTTGTAAATGCTTTTTATGGTATCCCCATCTTTAACCGATTGCCGGCCGTCAAATGACAGCTGGCCTCTGCGGCTCTCATTCTGGCCGGGCATCATATGACGTCCTCGGCTCCTCGGCCCTCCACCGGTGTCCACCAATGTCCCCCGGGCATCCACGATTGCCCAGGTAACAGAGCAGAACCATAGATCTGTGCGTGTAAACACACAAATCCATGTCCTGTCAGGTGAGAGGAGACCGATCCGTGTGTTCCCAGTACAGAGGAACACCGATCGATCTCCTCCCCTTGTGAGTTCCCTCCCCCTACAGTTAGAATCACTCCCTAGGACACACATTTAACCCCTTGATTGCCCCCTAGTGTTAACCCCTTCCCTGCCAGTCACATGTATACAGTAATCAGTGCATTTTTATAGCTGTATAAATGTGAATGGTCCCAAAATAGTGTCAAAAGTGTCTGATATGACCGTCACAATATTGCAGTCATGATAAAAATCGCAGATCGCCCACAATTACTATTAAAACATTTTTTTTTTATAAAAATTACATAAATCTGTCCCCTCTTTTGTAGACCCTATAACTTTTGCGCAAACCAATCAATATACGCTTATTGCGTTTTTTTTCTACCAAAGATATGTAAATATATATCGGCCTAAACTGAGGAAAACATTTTGGTACAGTGTTGCATGACCGCGCAATTGTCATTCAAAGTATGACAGCGCTGAAAACTGAAAAATGGCTTGGGCAGGAAGGGGGTTTAAGTGCCCAGTAGTGAGGTGGTTAAAGAAACAAAGCCCTTCTCAGTACCCCCACATGCTACATATGATATGGTCATAAGCATTAAAAACCTCCAAGATTCATTGGCTGCTCTCCCAGCTCTGATCCTACATGAACTGTGTTTTGCATCAGCATTATGTATGGTGTACAAGTAGGTTCTTTCATTTTAGGCCTTGTCCACACGATCAGTCCAAAATGATGAAAACGCACTGATGGTCTGATGGACTGATGGTCTGATGTGCCTACACACCATCGGTTCAAAAACCGATCTAGTCCAACACGGTGACGTAAAACACAACAACGTGCTGAAAAAACGAAGTTCAATGCTTCCAAGCATGCGTCTACTTGATTCTGAGCATGCGCGGGTTTTGAACCGATGCTTTTGCGTACTAACCATCGGTTTTGACCGATCGGTCATCAGTCCATCAGTCCGATTTTAAAGCAAGTTCTAAAACTTTGGTCTGATGGACAAAAGTCCGATGGGGCATACACACGGTAGGTTTGGACTGATGAAACTGAACTTCAGTCCGTTTTCATCAGTTTGGACTGATCGTGTGTACAAGGCCTCAAGGGGAGATGGCAGATGTATTACCTGGTTAGATGCTTTTTTAATTAGGCAGCTGGCTTCACTCATTTTTGGATGGAAGTAAATAACTGCTTAGTTCAACTAGATTGTGGTTTGATCCTAAAAATGGAACTTTAATTGACCTTTCAGTGACCGTGCAGCAGTGAAAGGACAAGACTTTGGAATATGTTAAATTTTTGAGAAAACTAAAAGTGTTAATAGTTCTTTTCATGTCAGCAGAAAAATATGGTAAGAGTTTTCCTCTGTGGCTTTTTTTGCATTGTGCATAAACACCACAAGCCAATGAGTCACTCTGAGCACTTCTCAAAGCTTCCTTCACTTACTTGATTGTCATTAGTAACACATTTATTATTAGCAGGGAACTTACAAACAACACATTTTAGATAAAATGATCAGTTAATTCTGCAGAAGACAGTAGGAGAACTATTTGTGGTTCTTAGATTATTTGTGCCGATATGATTAAGCCCTGAAAAGGGAGAAACGCATCTGAAGAGTTCTCTACAGGTATACAGTAGCTGAAGACATTTTTCACCCATCTGTGTGCAGACGGCCGCCATTTTGTTGAAGTCTGCAGAAGCCTGACAAGCCAATCCTGTCTTGCGTCAGTCTGTTCACATGCTAATCTGACTGATTGATAGGGTAAATGGAATATCCATTTATTTATCAAACATTTCGTTTTTTAGTCACAGGATGTTACAGCTGTTTTGGTTGTGGTCAAATGCCATTCACACCTTCAGCTGTGGAAAAAAGGTCTACCTCTGGCCTTTTCCCAGAGAACTCTGGAAGTGATGTATATGTGTTAAATGACCATCTGTTTATCAAAGTATATCACCAACCAGTTGAATGGGACTTCAAAAGAGGCCCATTCAAGGTGCCCCCCTTTTTAGAATGTATAAATTGTACTGATGCCCTCAGCTTCTTCAGAGCAATTGTATACCATGTACAATATTGTTATCCATGCTTGTGGATAGCTACATGCTTGAATATTAAATACTTCTTCTTGGATTCGCAGCGTTGGGAGCACTGGCTTGCTGAATGCAATGCTTGCCTCTCCGCGATACGTTGGCGTGGTGTACGGTGTGTGCTCTACGGCGGCGTAATGTGCGCCTTGCTCTCTGTGAATCTGGGCCCATGTCTACAACATGCACAAGCCAATTGTCCTGTTTAGCAAAATAAGCATTTATTTAAGGTACTTATATAGGGCCATCAATTTACGCAGGGCTTTACATATACATTGTACATTCACGTCAGTCCCTGCCCTCAAGGAGCTTACAACCTAAGGTCCCTAACTCACATTCATACATACTAAGGCCAATTTTAGACAGGATCCGATTAACCTTCCAGAACGTCTTTTCAATAGTATGCAAAAGGTAAACTAAACAGTAACTTAACTTTGAGAGGGATCAATCGTCAAACATCTCTAAGTTCTCCAGCTTCTGGCAGCCTTATGTCTTGCCTCTTTGTCTTCCAAAACCAACTCCCCTTTTTCTGACCACATGCTTCTTTTAAAACCTAATCCCCTCCACTGTACCCCTACCATTTCACAAAAAAAGTGTAAACATGTTAAAAACCACAGGAGACAGCTTGGGACAAGTCCTGTCTTAAAAAGAAAAAAATTTTAAATAAAAAAAAGATTCCAGCGATGTAATCCATTCTTGTTCTCCAGCGATGTAATCCATTCTCGATCTCTAGCGAGGATATGACGCACACGATCCTGCCTCCACAGTAGGCACCTGAAGAATAATGTACTCCAGCGTTGCATCAGAGGGGGCGGGGTCACCCGTACATGTCACTGGGTAGTCCCCGGCGTTTCCCCTTGCACACGTGACGGGTGGCCCCGCCCTTAGCTATATAAGAGCTGTCAGGCTGGAGCACGTCATTCGTCGGGTGCCTCACGAGGAGGCAGGATCGTGTGCATCGTAACCTCGCTGGAGATCGAGAATGGATTACATCACTGGAGATCGAGAATGGATTACATCGCTGGAGATCGAAAATGGATTACATCGCTGGAATCCTTTTTTTTTTTTTTTTTTTTTTTTAATAAAGGACTTGTCCCAAGCTGTCTCCTGTGGTTTTTAACATTTTGACACTTTTTTGTGAAATGGTAGGGGTACAATTTACCCCTTACCAATTCACATAGGGGGGTGGGATCTGGAGGTCCCCTTTGTTAAAGGGGCTTCCAGATTCCGATAAGCCCCCCGCCCGCAGACCCCCACAACCACCGGGCAAGGGTTGTGGGGATGAGGCCCTTGTCACCATCAACATGGGGACATCCTCCCCATGTTGAGGGTATGTGGCCTGGTACAGTTCAGGAGGGGGGAGCACTCTCTCATCCCCCTCTTTTCCTGCGGCCTGCCAGGTTGCATGCACGGATAAGGGTCTGATATGGATTTTTGGGGGGAACTCCACGCCATTTTTTTTCATTTTGGCACAGGGTTCCCCTTGAAATTCATACCAGACCTGGAGGGCCTGGTATGGATTTTGAGGTTGACCCCTACGCCTATTAAAAAACAAATTGGCGCAGGCTTCCCCTAATATCCATATAAGACCTAAAGGGCCTGATATGGAATTTGGGGAGGACCCCCATGCATTTATTTTTTTATTTTGGTTTGGGGTTCTACTTAATATTCATACCAGACCTAAAGGGCCTGGTGATGAACTAAGGGGGGAACCCATAGCGTTTTTTTTTCTATTACTTTTATCTGTATTGCCGGGACCCGACAATTCATTATATTTCCTTTAGAAATGTCATTTTTTGCAGAGACTGTTATAAACATGGGAAACAGGTGCTACTTTACAGGCATACTATAGACAACCCCCAGGTACGAAATTTAAAGGAATATTTCACTTTTATTGTTTCACTTTAAGCATTATTAAAATCACTGCTCCCGAAAAAACATCAGTTTTTTTTAAAAAAAAAAAAAATTTTTCCCTAAACACTTTTTTTGACAATAACTTGCATATTAACTTTTAAAATTAGCCCTTTTGATTTCTCCCTTAGAACTTTTAAAGGGTGTTCCGCTGCTTTCGAATTTGCTGCGAACACCCCAAATTGTTCGCTATTCGGCGAACGGGGGAACAGCCAATGTTTTAGTCGAACTCATGTTCGACCCGAATATAAAGCTCATCCCTATTCCTCACTAGGGACCCCCACTTTAAGTAAATCAGTCCACATGTGTCTTCTGGACACCATAGGCCCTGCCTTACTTACATCTGACTCGACTCGGCCATTTATAAACAAGCTGATCAGTTCCTCAGTTTCAAACTTATGGGAAGTATCAGTGGCACATAGTACTTTGTTAGGGCATCATTAGACTTGTTTATGAGGGCTGCACACTGCTCATTCAAATCTTCAGCTCTGCCTACAGGGGTTTGAACACAATAAGCCACTGCAGGTTTGACTTTGATTACCGTACTTTCTAAACCTTTTGCCTTGCTTGGAGTCTCTTCCAAATACTTGGGTGCCACTGCAAGCTGCTTCTTCAGTAAATCTTTTTCTAATTCTCTCTTTTCCCTCTTTTCAGATTTAATATGTAGAGTATGAAGGAAGTGCAAACTAAACACAGCAACTGCCCGCATCTCTCCTTTACTGAACCCAAAACTTTTGAGACTTAAATCTTTGTGCAATAATAAAATTAGTTTGATGATATGAGTTATTTAAGGGCTCTTTCACAGTAATGATCCGCCTCCGTGTGTCCGTACAGCTCAGCGGGGATCCTCCGTAAAATCCCTGCTGAGCCGCCGGCTGACAGGGCGGTCCCCGCACACTGTGCAGGGACCGCCCTGCCTTTTCTCCGCTCTCCCCGATGGGGGGATTGGATGAACACGGACCGTGTGTCCGTGTTCATCCGATCCGATCCACAGATGGAAGAAAAAATATGATTTTCTTCCATCCGCAAAATCGGAGCTTTGCGGAGGCGGGTGATTACGGGTGTCAGCGGATGTTCATCTGCTGACACCCGCAATCACATAGGGACCAATGTATGTCCCGTTTTCATCCGCAAACGGATGGATGAAAATGCGGACATACGGTCCGCACATGTGAAAGGGGCCTAAGTGTGAGAACTATGCAAAAAAAAACAATCAGAAAGGGAATAAATACTTTTTCTCACAACTGTATGACTTTTACTATCATGTCTTATTGATTTGAGGGTTAAAGGTTTTGAGGAGTTTGAATAAGATGTAGTTTCATATTCGCCCCACATTCGTTTAAACAGATTTCTTCCAAATAAAGTAGAAAACTTGTCACATTTCAGAGACTGTGGGTGAATATTGTGCAGTTTATCACTTGAGAGAAACATTTCACAGAAGCTGTCTTCTGTACAGTAAGCAATATAATAAGCATACTTGAAACTGGAAAAGATCAGACATAAAACTAAATGAAAAAGCAGCAGCAGAGCCAGAGAAGAGTACAGGGAACAAAGCTGGCATTATAAATTCAGTAGCACAGCTTAGCAATGAAAACTGTGCCAGGGCAGACCTGGTGCCATTCTAATTAGGGGTGTTATTATAACACAATATACATGGCTGTTTTGCATAACAATTGCAATACTTTTGTACTTGGATTTAATTATTAACAAGAATCACCATTTTGTTTGCTTAATTTGACATTTCTTAAGTGTTGTGCTGCCTTTAGCATAACATCACATATTTACTGTACACAAATACATCAGAGGATTAAAAGTGTAAAAACAGATATTTTGTGACGAGAAAACAAATTCATTACAAGCATCCAGTAATTATTAATAATTTAGCAAAGTTTAAATTGTTAGTTCACCCTTTCTGAAAAATTAAAAGTGATCTAAGAACGTATACCCTCTCCACCCCCTGGTCCCTGATGTACCTACTGGGGTGCTGAGCTTTCAGTGCCCATGCAGCCAGTCCACTGTTCTCCCTCTTCTCTGTGCGGCACTTCCGGGATGGACCAGATAGGTCAATGCCAACAAAGATCACCGCTCCGGTCCATCCCTGAAACGCTGCAGTGCAGATGCAGTGTAGAATCATCACATGATCAACAGCTGTCATTAAACCAGCCAGACACTATGACACAGACTGCAATGTAGCATATCTTTAACCACTTCAACCCCGGAGGATTTGGCTGCCCAATAACCGGCCATTTTTTACGATACGGCACACGGCTCCCAAACAAAATTGACATCCTTTTTTACCCACAAATAGAGCTTTGTTTTGGTGGTATTTGATCACCTCTGCAGTTTTTATTGTTTGCGCTATAAACAAAAAAAGAGCGAAAATTTTGAAAAAAAAAGCAAGATTTTTTACTTTTTGCTATAATAAATATCACCCAAAAATATATATAATTTTTTTTTTCCTCAGTTTATGGCCGATATGTATTCTTCTACATATTTTTAGTAAAAAAAAATCGCAAAAGGCGTATATTGATTGGTAAAGTTATAGGCCCGGATTCAGATACAATTGTGTATCTATCGGGGGGCGTAACGTATCTCAGATACCTTACGCCGCCGTACCTTAGAGCGGAATTTAAATTCTCCATGCAGTGGGCGTGTTGTATGGTAATGAAGGCTGACCCCACGTAAATGACGTTTTTGGCAAACGGCGCATGCGCCGTCCGTGAACGTATCCCAGTGCACATGCTCCAAATTAACCCACAAAAAGCCAATGCTTTCGACGTGAACGTAAATTACGCCCAGCCCTATTTGCGAACGACTTACGCAAACAACATAATCAATGGAAAATTTGACGCTGGCCTGACGCCCATAATTAACATAGGATACCCCTCATATAGCAGGGGTAACTTTACGCCGGAAAAGGCCTAACGTAAACAACGTAAAAAAATGCGCCGGGCGGATGTACGTTTCTGAATCGTATCTACCAAATTTGCATATTCCTCGCGTAAATCTACGGAACCGCCACCTAGCGGCCAGCGTAAATATGCAGCCTAAGATTCGACGGTGTAAGAGACTTACGCCGGTCGGATCTTAAGGAAATCTATGCGTAACTGATTCTACGAATCAGGCGCATAGATACGACCCCGCACACTCAGAGTTACAACGGCGTATCCGGAGATACGCTGTCGTAACTCCTATCTGAATCCGGGCCATAGCGTCTACAAAATAGGGGATAGAATTATAGCATTTTTTAAATAATTTTTTTATTAGTTATGGCGGTGATCAGATTTTTATTGTGACTGCGACATTATGGCGGACACATTGGACACTTTTGACGCTATTTTGGGACCATTGTCATTTATACAGCGATCAGTGCTATAAAAATGCACTGATTACTGTGTAAATGACACTGGAAGGGAAGGGGTTAACCACGAGGGGGGGGGGAGGGGTTAAGTGTGTCCTAGGGAGTGATTCTAACTGTGGGGGGGTGGGATACCAGTAACACGACAGTGATCACTGCTCCCGATGACAGGGAGCAGTAGATCTCTGTCCTATCACTAGGCAGAACAGGGAAATGCCTTGTTTACACAGGCATCCTCCTGTTCTGTAATTCCATCACACGATCAGGGGCACACGCCAGACATCAAGTCCGCAGGACCCATGGTCACACTGATGTAGCTCGGGCGGGCACGTGCACACCACCGCAATCACGCAAATTAAAGGGGTCGTACAGGTAAGTCCATATGAGCAGCCGTGCCGTTCTGCCAACGTAAATAGACGTGCAGCGGTTGGCAAGCGGTTAATCTTTCCTAATCATAGCAATCAGATGAGATGTTACAAATGAGCAATTATAAAATAAATGTAGCACCCTCCTAAATTGTTTTAACCTTGCCCAGGTCATTTGCCTTGGTATGTATGATCATGCCACTTAAGAAAGGGCATCAGTTGATATTTTTTCCATTTCAGACGTCCTTTCCCCACTATAAAGCTCAAAATCGACTAACATCCAGACCTAAGAATTTATCATTTACGTATAACTTCTGATTTCTCTCTCCTTCTGGTAAAAAAAATAAGAGTGGCCAACTATCCAGATAACACATTGGCTGAACTTAGAAAACACAAAATTAATGAATAACAAGGTGTGCATATATTCGTTATTTGTTGTTATCTCAACGCCAAGCCATCCTAAGCTCATCAAGGGAGAAGCCAAGTGATATAGCTTAGATAGCAGTCACAAGAATGAGAGCAAAATGAAAACTAGACAGGTTGATTTTTTTTTTAATAAAAGAACAGCATACAATTTAAACTTTAAACAAATAAGTATAACAAAGTAGCCAATGGAAGGGAGCCTGATTAATACTAAGGGTCCTTTCACACGTGCGGACCGTTTTCCGTTTTTCGTCCATCCGTTAACGGATGAAAAACGGACCACAATGCTTTCCTATGGGATACTAGTATCGGTATCGGGAACGATTCCGAGTATTTGCGGGAGTACTCGTACTCCCGCAAACACCCCCGATACCGAAATAGAATACTCCCCCCCGCCGCCTTTACGCCGCATCATGCCGCCGTTACGCCGCATCCCGCCACATCCCCGCTGCCGCATACTGCTTAATACGGGCGGGCAACATTACAGCTTTCATTTGACTAGCTGTAATGATTGGCGCCGCCCCGCGTATAGACACTCCCCCTTGCTCGGGTGAACTGTCCAATCCGGAGCAAGGGGGAGTGTCTATACGCAGTGCGGGGCGAATAATTACACCTATTCAAAACTGTAATGTTCCTCGCGCGTATTAAGCAGTCGGCGGCAGCGGGATGCAGGTAAGGGGGACATGGCTGGATATGGGGGGAGACAATGGCTGCATCTGTGGGGGGACATGGCTGCATTTGTGGGGGGACATGGCTGCATTTGTGGGGGGACATGGCTGCATTTGTGGGGGGACATGGCTGCATTTGTGGGGGGACATGGCAGCATTTGGGGACACATTTAAAAAAAAGTATCGGTATTCGGTATCGGCGAGTACTTGAAAAAAAGTATCGGTACTCATACTCAGTCCTAAAAAAGTGGTATCGGGACAACCCTACTGGACATAATCAAGCAAAAAGGCTGGCTGGCTGGCTTACCTGAGGGTAAGGAGAAGTCGCTCCTCTGGAGGCACAGAACGTCTCATGTCTGTGTTCGTCCTGTCTAAATGTGGATGATGCAACTTTTCCAGCAAAAATTGAAATGTTGGAATAGTCATTCTTGTGAAATTAAAAAAAATTTGAGGGTACCGTAGCAAATCTGCGTAGTGCAGAGCAAAAAAAAAACTCCGTTGGCCTCTTGAGGAGCATGGGATGTGTCCAGTACCTGCGTCTCCTTGCAGACATCTTCCTGGTCCTGCTTTTTTCTCTCCTCACATAGTAGAGCATGACAAATGATGTCACATGCTCATAATATCTCCCCAAATCCATTGTACCAGGCACTAAAGTACAGCAATTTATCAGGAAGCAAACAGCCTGCTGTTAACATACAGCAAGAAGAAAGCACAATGCACGCTGGGGGAAACAAAGAATCATGGGAAAATTCTTGAAAAGCTGATTAAATAAAGTTATAAAACCAAAAAAAAAAAAAAACGGATGAAAAAACGGATGAAAAAACGGATGAAAAACTGATGAAAAACAGACCGAAAAATGGACGAAAAACGGATCGAAGACGGATGTAAACGGATGAAAAACGGATGAAAAACTGATGAAAAAACGGATCAACTGATGGAAAAAAACGGACCTAAAAAACGGTCCGCACGTGTGAAAGGACCCTTAGGTCTAAAATAGATCAGTTGGGTAGAGGTCATTGGATTACTTTGCACAGATCACCTAACTAACCCCATGATTTACCCTCTTTTGACAGCTTCTGAAGGAATATTCTTGCTGAATTATCAACCACAGAAACATCTGAAAATAATAAAAAGGAATTGCCAGGTTTATTAGGTGCTATAAACTACGCAATACCAAATGCGCTAAAAAAAAAAAAACAAGAATAAAAATAGACCCAAAAGGAGCTCAAAAGAAAAAAAATCCTAACACAGAAAACTGTTTACCTAAAAGATCTGTGAAAATGGGGCATCCACCATCAACAACAGGGTGAGACCATTTAAAAGCACTTGGAACTTGTACTGGAATAAGGAGGATAATGCTGGGAGACCAGGAAACTAAAGGAAAACAGAGGTACCCACTAAAATGCTATGAATTGATGATGATGATAAGATATGGCTGTTTAATAGTTAACAACAGTAAATTCAATATTAACACACAAACTAAATAAACATAATTTTGACCAAACTTGTAGATATTCTCCCCGAATCTTGTTAGCAACACTACTTAAAGTTAATGGCAATTATCCCCAGATCAAGCCCCATAAAAAGTCAGAGATCTGACACTGGCACAGCTTACGAAGCCTTGATAACTGCAAATGAGAGAAAGAATCTGCAATGTTGTAAGTAATGCCGGGTACATGCTTACATTTCAGCACAATATTAAATGTCATGATATGTAGAACAATAAAACAAAGCTTAAAAACCAATGCAAATTTGGATGATAAGCAATTAGAGGCAAAAAAAATGCATTTGTTATCAGTGTGCAGCATTGTAGGATATACTGTAACATTGGTTCTGGGAATAATGGCTCCAAATAACTGCTGAGACAAAGACAGGAAACTATTTTAATAAAAGCAGATTGCACAAATTCTCCAGTATTCTCCAAGAAGGATTCACTGGAAAGCATACCGATAACCTGGTAAAAAGGTGCCAAAAATTACAGAACCTGAAAGATATATAAAAGTAGGTGATACTGCGCTGTCTATTTGAATGTTCGTGTGAACAAATTACTATTAATGCTGCAACTTAAAATGTGAGACACACACAAAAAATAAGCATATAAAAATAACAAGCTGCGCAATGGATGTAAAGGTATCCAAATGGGCCAGTATGATCATTAAAAATAAGTGAGTGAATACATATATTATCAATGATTCTAGTGACACAACACTGTAATATATTCAATAAGTCCCAAAAGGTGAACAAATGAATGTTCTATTTTTCCAGGAAAAACATTGGATATAATTAGCCAAAAAAACTTGAAGGTGTACAGTTCTCCTAAAGGTAAGTTGGTGACATCAAACCAGAGCAAACCAAAGGAAAGTGACGTAATAGGAAAGAGATCCTCCACCTTTTAAATAACTGCCTCTTACTGAAGATGAAGATCCCAACTAGAGATCTTCTGTTGGTATATGGCCTGTAACCCAGCCTGGGTATCTGTGCGACAGGATATCCTTTCTTCTGCAATGTATCAATCCTCAGCAACTCGCAAGCAGTCACATGGAGTCACAGCCTGTAACCCCAGGAACACCAGCACTGAGCCTGAAAGATATATAAACCTGATTGGTAAATAAACCAAGATAAAAATATTTAATGAAATCATGCACCCATATGGCACAATCATGGAAACCAACAAAAATGTGCCCCTAAGGCCCCGTACACACGAGAGGATCGATCCGCTGAAATTGATCCGCGGATCGGTTTCAGCGGATAGATCCGCTGGTGTGTACGATCCAGCGGATATTTATCCGCGGATATATTTCGGGCCAACCGATTTCCAGCGGATAAAAATTTCTTAACATGCTAAGAAATCTATCCGCTGGAATCGGCTCCAGCGGATCGATCCGGTGGTCTGTTCAGACTCACCGGATCGATCCGTCCGAACCCATCCCTCGCATGCGTCATAATGATTTGACGCATGCGTGGAATTCCTTATATGACAGCGTCACGCACGTCGCCGCGTCATCATCGCGGCGACGGCGCGACACGTCATCGCGATGGGAATTCGGCGTGGATTTCGATCCGATGGTGTGTACACTCCATCGGATCAAAATCCTCAGAGGATTTATCCGCGGAAACGGTCCGGAGGACCGTATCCGCGGATAAATCCTATCGTGTGTACTAGGCATTACTCTCAGATATTCTTTGATAGCCCAATTAATATGAACATGCAAATAAAGCCTCGTACACACGACCAGTCCATCGGATGAGAACGGTCTAGAGGACTGTTGTCATCGGTTAACCGATGAAGCTGACTGATGGTCCGTCGCGCCTACACACCATTGGTTAAAAAAACGATCGTGTCAGAACGCGGTGACGTAAAACACAACGATGTGCTGAAAAAAACGAAGTTCGATGCTTCCAAGCATGCGTCGACTTGATTCTGAGCATGCGTGGATTTTTAACCGATGGTTGTGCCTACTAATGATCCGTTTTGACCTATCGGTTAGGAATCCATTGGTTAAATTTAAAGCAAGTTGGCTTTTTTTAACCGATGGGGCCCACACACGATCGGTTTTGATCGATGAAAACGGTCCATCAGACCGTTGTCCTCTGGTTAACCTATCGTGTGTACGAGGCCTAATGCCGCATACACACCATCACTTTATGTGATGAAAAAAAACGACATTTTCTGTGAAGTAAAAAATGACGTTTTTGAAACTTCAATTTTCAAAGACGAAGTTGCCTACACACCATCGTTTTTCTCACAATGTTCTAGCAAAGCGAGGTTACGTTCCACCACGTTTTTCCATTGAAGCTCGCTTCATAAGTAGCTTCTGGGCATGCGCGGATGAAAAAACGTCGTTTTAAACGACGTTTTTGCTACACACGGTCAATTTCTGTGAAGTAAAAGTTGACGTTTTGAAAAACGACACATAAAATTGAAGCATGCTTCAATTTTTTTTGGTCGTTTTTTAGAAGACATAAAACGACGTTTTCCCCCACACACGGTCAATTAAAGTGACGTTTTTAAAAACGTCATTTTTTTTCATCACATAAAACGACCGTGTGTACGCGGCATAAGAGTTAGTAATGTAGAAATGTAAGCTATTCCCCACCCCAACTTATAAATGCTGCCTCCTCACTTCTTCCAATTGCACTGCATATATTTTAGCATACATTGCAATTTAAATACCTTTATCCTTTGATTTTCTATGTGGTCACATGACCACAACGCTCCATCTTTTCTATGTGGTGAGTGGCTGGTGGCATGGAACTAGAGCAGAGGACACCAGTGGGTGATATCACTACTCTATGGAATTCTGTTCTGTTTTCAGTCTTGAAAAAATGTAATAAACATACATTTATGCTAAAATGCATGCAGTGAAATGTCCTCTGCACTTGTTCATAGTGCCTTCAGTATTCCATACCACCCACCCTTCTCCTGTTACAAGTTCTACAAGCAATAATAGACATCCCCTATGTCTAGGGGAAAGAACCAGTTAAATCAGCAGCTGCTAGGAAGGTAGCACTACATCTGGATAGCAATCTAGCCACATTTCTGCCAATTTCATTGGCATTAAGGCCTTAAAGCGGGGGTTTACCCTAAAAAAAAATTCTAACATTACAATGAGCTGACCTGTGACACGAACATTATGCTGGTCTTTTTTTTTTTTTTTTCGTACATAACGTTTTATCTGAATTTTCTCCCCGGATTCCCCACGGGAGTGGGCGTTCCAATTCACAGGGTAAGTGATTGACGTTCTCCCGACCGGCGCATACAGCGCGTCACGAGTTGCCGAAAGAAGCCGAACCTCGGTGCGCAGACGCCGTATAGAGCCGACCCGACGTTCGGTTTCTTTCGGCAACTCGTGACGCGCTGTATGCGCCAGTCGGAAGAACGTCAATCACTTACCCTGTGAATAGGAATGCCCACTCCCGCGGGAAATCCGGGGAGAAAATACAAATAAAACGGTATGTACGAATAAAAAAAAAAAGACCAGCATAATGTCCGTGTCACAGGTCAGCTCATTGTAATGTTAGAATTTTTTTTTAGGGTGAACCCCCGCTTTAAGTGTCGTGCTGCTTTTAGCATTAACATCTCTTGGTTGTGGCTGGAAGCTTTTTTAAAGCAGCAAAAGGTAAGCTCCAGGGCAGGACGAACATTCATATCTGCAGTTTGATAAATATTTTAACTGGGAATTGTTATAAGCGAAGCATACTTCCTTACAAAAGAGAGTATGGACCATGCTGGGGACTTTTGGCTGTATCTAAGATCTTTGAGGCAAAAATAAATTAATCCCAAGCAATACCTGTAAAATAAAGTCCTATATCTTTATCACCCTTATGCAGAAAACTGTCAATTGACAGGTTTTGTTTAAAATTTTTGTGATAATTAAACCATAAAATGCTGTCAAAGTGGTGAAAAGTTTCCGCCACAATGTCTGAGTTTTGAAATAATGAAGAGTATTCTTTCTGAAGCATGGGGGGAGTTACAGGGAAAAAACTCCCTGTCCATGTCCACTTTAATATTTAATAGTGTACGCTAAGTTCATGACTTTAGCAACAAGTACAGTAGTCTCAGAACATGATCATAATAACTGCTGGATACCTTCCAGCACTAAGATTAAAGACTCATATGGCTATATATGTAATTGCCATCATCACTTGACACTCCGCATCTCCGATCGTGGTAAGAAGCCTCTGACAGAGGATTCTTACAACGTGATCAGCTGTGACCAATCACAGCTGATCGTCGTGTGAACCAGGAAGTGCCAGTAAATGGCATGTTCCCCCTGACAGGGAGAGCTGATCGGCATTGATTATCAGCACAGTCCCATCAGATGTGCCACCACCGCTGCCAAAAAGGTGCCCATCAGCTGCCAGTCAGTGTCCCATCAGAAACAGCTTTACGTGCCTATTGTAGTGCCAATAAGTGTCCACCACAGTGCCAATCAGTGCCCACCACAGTGCCAATCAGTGCCCATCACAGTGTCAATCAGTGCCTTCACTAACACCTGTCAGAACCCCATCCTTACCTCATCATCAGTGCTGCCCTCATTGCCACCTGTCAGTGCCAATCAGTACCGCCTATCAGTGCTGCCTGTCAGTGCCCATCACAGCCTCCTATCAGTGCCCAGCAGTGCCACATATCAGTGGTCATCAGTTCCACCTATCAGTGACCATCAGTGCCACCTATTAGTGTCCATCAGTGCTGCATATCAGTGCCGCCTATTGGTGTCCATCAGTGCCGCCTATTGGTCCCCATCAGTGCTGCATATCAGTACCGCCTCATCAGTGCCTATCAGTGTCGCCTCATCAGTGCCCATCAGTGCCACCTTATCAGTGCTCGTCACTGAAGGAGAAAACAAAATTTTATAACCGAAACAAAGAAAACTTTTTTTTCAAAATTTCGGTCTTCCAGGTGCTCTAACAAAGCATATGGGAAGTGAAAATGATGCCTGTTACCTTGCCTTCCATGGCCAAAGCAAAGGTTCACTTTAAATGAAAAATGCACATAGAAGATCCATGTTGTGTGTAATCTATGACCTTATATTCTCATCCATGTAAATGGGTACCATCTTACTGCCTCAAATGTAACCTGCAAAATCTTCCATTTATCAGTGGCAGGCCTCCAGTGGAAGAGCATTTTAAAAGGGTTGGAATTCTACCTGAAGTCCCATAGGTGCTGAATGCAAGGCTTTAGAGCAGGAATCACCAAACTTTCTAAACAAAGGGCCAGTTTATTGTCCTTCAGACATTAAGGTGGCCAGACTGTGGTCCCCTAGGAATAGAAAATGCCTCAGCTTCGGTGGGAGTAAACAATGCCTCTGACTTGGTGGTCAACAGGAGTAAAAAAAAAAGAAGACATAGCACCTTTGGTCAGTAGACATGGGAGTAGTGCCCTGTCATTGGTATTAATGAAATGGCGATCCATCGTTGGTGTCATTGGGAGGAATTGCACCCCATCATTGGTATCATTGGGAAGAATTGTTCCCTATTGTTGGTGTCATTGGGAGGAATAATGTCCCGAGGGCCAGATAAAGGCAAGCAAACGGGCCACATTTTGGAGACCACTGCTTTAGAGAGATAATTACCACATCATTTTTTTAATCAAATAGTTAAAGTGTTTCTCAACCTGCATTCACTATATCTGGTCTCTCACACAACACAGAATATACAAATGCAATTGTTTTATTAAATATAAACAGTTAATACATTTTCTCATCAGCAGTATATAGCTTTCTATCAGTTCCTGGTGAAGCTTGTAAAAGTAGTTTTCATACTGCACTGAGCTGTCCTATGAGGCTGCAGGGCTCCTGACCCTCTGTCTGGCAATGTCTGGGCAGTGCCGATTGGCCCTGTGCTGATCACATGCACTCTCCCAAGAAAAGAAAAAGCTCTCAACTGAGCATGTGCAGCCTGACTCCAAATGCTCTGTCTTATCTGGACTTGTCCAGGGGAACAGTGAAGTCTATTTATAGGTTACATAGAGCTGACTGATAAAAGAGCTTATTTAAAAAAAAACACTTTAATGTCTAAACCGCTGGCAACAAAAGTGAGTATACCCCTAAGTGAAAATGTCCAAATTGGGGCAATTAGCCATTTTCCCTCCCATGTGTCATGTGACTCGTTAGTGTTACAAGGTCTAATGCCGTGTACAGACGGTCGTTTTATGCAATGTAAAAAAACGACGTTTTCTGTGAAGTAAAAAACTACGTTTTTGAAACTTTAATTTTCAAAAACGATGTTGCCTACACACCATCGTTTTTTTACAGTGCTCTAGCAAAGCGAGGTTACATTCACCACGTTTTTCCATTGAAGCTCGCTTCATAACTAGCTTCTGGGCATGCGCGGGTGTAAAAACGTCGTTTGAAACGTCGTTTTTTGCTACACACGGTCAATTTCTGTGAAGTAAAAAACGACGTTTTGAAAAACGACACATAAAATTGAAGCATGCTTCAATTTTTTTTGGTCGTTTTTCAGAAGACATAAAACAACGTTTTCTCCCACACACGGTCAATTAAATTGACGTTTTTAAAAACGTCGTTTTTTTACATCGCATAAAACGACCGTCTGTACGCGGCATTAGGTGTGAATGTGTGTTAAGTTTGGTGTTATCGCTCTCACTCTGTCATACTGGTCACTGGAAGTTCAACATGGTACCTCATGGCAAAGAACTCTCTGAGGATCTGAGAAAAAGAATTGTTGCTCTACATAAAGATGGCCAAGGCTATAAGAAGATTGTCAAGACCCTGAAACGTAGCTGCAGCATGGTGGCCAAGACCATACAGCGGTTTAACAGGACAGGTTCCACGCAGAACAGGCATCGCCATGGTCGACCAAAAAAGTTGAGTGCATGTGCTCAGTGTCATATCCAGAGGTTGTCTTTGGGAAATAGACGCATGGGTGATGCCAGCATTTCTAAAGAGGTTGAAGGGGTGGGGGTTCAGCCTGTCAGTGCTCAGACCATACACTGCACTCTGCATCAAATTGGTCTGCATGGCTGTCCTCTTCTAAAGATGATGCACAAGAAAGCCTGCAAACAGTTTGCTGAGGACAAGCATAAATGCCAACATGTACTGTGACATACTGAAGCAGAGCATGAACCTGTGAAGCTCTGGTGAACTCCATGCCCAAGAGGTTTAAGGCAGTGCTGGAAAATAATGGTGGCCACACAAAATATTGACACTTTGGGCCCAATTTTGACATTTTCACTTAGGGGTGTACTTACTTTTGTTGCCAGCGGTTAGACATTAATGGCTGTGTGTTGAGTTATTTTGATGGGACAGCAAATTTACACTGTTATACAAGCTGTACACTCACTACTTACATTGTAGCAAAGTGTAATTTCTTCAGTGTTGTCACATGAAAAGATATAATAAAATATTTACAAAAATGTGAGGGGTGTACTCACTTTCGTGAGATGCTGTATACAGTCGGATTTTACTGTTGTGGGTTTCGTAACAGTTTTTTTTTTTAAAAGGTTTTTATTATTAGCCATATACACAGTTACAGGATATAGCATTGCATATAAATGACAAATACTTATGTAGGACAGTCAAAAGTAGAAAATTTGGCGGAAAAAGGTTAAAGGAACAAGGTTTCCCCCGTCCTGCATTTCCATGTCCATAACAGTAGTAAGGAGTAATCCTAACATGGATTCTTCTAAAGTGCCTTTTTTATTGTAAACAGAGAACTAGTTATTCAAACTTCGGGCTCCTGAACAAAAAGAGCAGTGTAGCTCGATTATATCATACATCTTAAGTTCAGATCATCATGCCCATCAGACAGTAAAGTAATAAAAACCACCAAACTTAGGGCATATAAACAAACATAAAAAAAGAACACCCTCTCTCCCAAGTGTCGTGTGTCGTTGCCTCCCCATCTCCCCAGATCCGCCCGCACCAGAGCTGCACAGTACATCTCGTACATTGTATATAGAGGACAAGAAAACATATTCCCTTACATCTCTCCAGAGTTAGTGTCCCTGGAGTCTACCCAACTACCCCACACTTTATGAAATTTTTTCTTGCTTCCCCTCGCTTCATAGGTCATTTTGTACATTGTAATATTAGCATTGATTAACCCCTTCCAGGCAGATATAGTGAGGAAATCCCTCCTTATCCAGTTCAAGACAATGAGCTTCCTGGCATAGTAGAAGAGCAGTCTCAGGAAGATTCGCATATTGTTACTCATGATATCATCCTCTATAATACCTAAGAGACACAAGAGTGGGCTGCATATGTTCGGGAGATCAAAAGTGTCTGCTATAAATTGCGTAACCTGCGACCAGAACGGTCGAATCCTATTACAGTCCCACACCATATGTATAAAGGTGCCCTCTGCCACCAAGCACTTATGACAAACAGGGTTCTCTCTTCTGCCCATTCTATATAATCTGTGTGGTGTGTAATACATTTGATGCAGGTATCGCAGCTGTATCAGTTTGTCCCTTGCCGAGATCACAGTAGGTAGATATGACACTAGGACTTCCTCCCACTGGGGTTCTGTCAGTTCTGGTATTATCATAGTCCACTTAAGTCTCGTCTTTTCCTCTCTCGGTCTTGTCTTACTCATGAGCATAGTATAGTAGGTAGAGACTAACTTGGTATGTTCAGGATTCAACAGTAATGCTTCTAACTTAGTGTTTTCTAACACCACTACCCCGGTGCCAAGCTGCGCCTGAGTTGCATGTCTCAATCTTGTGTACTGAAATCTCCAAGTTTCGGGTACCCCCAATTCCCTTTTCAGGTGCGTAAACTGTTTCAACTCCCCTCTGTCAAATAGTTGATGTAAGTAAACCAGGCCAAATTTGGCCCACCTATGTCCATCTTCCAGCAGAGAGATGTCGGTTAATCTAGGATTAAACCACAGCGGAGCATTAGGGGACATGTGCAGGGGGGTGTCTAAAGTGTGTCTCCTACATATCTCAAGCACCGCTTTGGCTGATCTAAGGATTACCATTCCATCTGTTGTCGGGACCTCCCCTCTATGAAAAAAGTTCAGCAATGTCTCATATGAGGTTGCCACAGCTGCCTCCACCGCTACAGCGGCGTTGTTCAGCTGGGGGAACATACGCCAGTGGGCATGAACCAGCTGCGATGCCAGGTAGTACAGATGGAGATCAGGAATCGCCAGACCTCCTCTCCCCACCGGCAACTGCAGCACAGCCAGTGCTACCCGGACTGCCCCACCACCCCACAAGAAGGAGGTCAGCAGGGAGTCGATGTATCTAAAGGTCTTCCTGGGGATGCCCACCGGGGCGTTAGAAAGAATGTACAGAAATTTTGGGAGGAAGATCATTTTAAACAGGTTGGCTCTCCCCAGCATTGTAAGCGGGAGGTCCCTCCATTTTTTCACCCTGTCCTCGAAGTCTCGTATGATTGGCCATAAGTTTGTCTTCGAAAATTTCTCTATAGGTAATTCTACGGTTATTCCTAAGTACTTAAATCGGTCTGTCACCTGTAGGGGGAACTGAGCAGGTAGAGCTAAATCTGGCTGTGGATCCAGAGGAAAGAGCGCCGACTTAGACCAATTGATCCGGAATCCAGAGAAATCACCGAACTCCCGGATCAAGGAAAACGCGGTTGTCAGGGAGTCCCCGGGATCGCCCAAGTACAGGAGCATATCGTCCGCGTATAGTGACACGCGTTCCTCCAGGTCCCCGACCAGCAGCCCCGCAATGTCTGCCCGATCCCTGAGCCTAGTCGCCAGGGGTTCTATGGCTAGTGCGAATAAAAGTGGTGACAGGGGGCAACCCTGTCTAGTTCCCCGCCTGATCGGAAACGAGTCCGAAACGAGGCCATTGACCCTGACACTAGCCTTTGGCTCCGCATAGAGCAACCTGACCCAGTTCACAAATCTCGGTCCCAGTCCCAATTTTTGAAGTAGGGGAAAAAGGTAGGTCCACTCCACAGAGTCGAATGCCTTTTTTGTATCCAGTGATGCCACCACCCTCCGACCAGAGTTAGCATGGGACACTTGCAAATTGACATATAACCTCCTCAGATTCATCTGAGTGCACCTCCCCGGTATAAAGCCGGTTTGGTCTGAGTGGATTAGTTTCAGTATTACCGACTGTAGCCTACCCGCCAAGATCTTTGCCAACACCTTAACGTCGGTGTTGATCAGAGAGATCGGCCGATAGGACTCGCACTCCAGTGGGTCCTTACCCGGCTTCGGTATTACCACAATCAGTGCTTCACGCATCGACTCTGGTAATATGCCCTCCCTTTCTGCGTCGCTAAACACCGCTTGGAGGCGAGGGATTAAGCTCTCCTTATACAACTGATACCATTCGGCCGGGAGGCCATCCAAGCCTGGCGACTTTCCCGGTTTAAAAGAAGCAATGGCCCCCGCCACCTCTTCTGATGTTATGGGTTGGTCAAGAGCAACACTCTCACCTTGCGTCAGAGATGGGAGAGTCATATCGTCTAGATAGGAAGAGACGTCCTGAACTGTAGAGCTAGATTGGGATTGGTATAGTGTATTATAAAAGTCTCGGAACGTGGACAGGATATCTTGAGAGTCGCTCACTAATTCCCCAGTCGGGCGCTTAATCTGCAATATCGATGTAGGGGCATATAGGGGTTTTGCCAAAAATGCCAGCAGACGGCCGCCCTTATCCCCAAACTCAAAAATGGACCTAGCCTGTTTCAGTTGCAGTTTCATAGTCTGATCTGTCAGTAGTATTTTATATTGTCTTGTTAAGTCCTGCCATGAGCTATAGGTATCCGGGGATGGGGTCTGAATATACTGTCGTTCTGCAGTTACAGTAGCCTGTTCAGCCTGCTTCACATCTAAGTTTAAGGCCCTTGCAAAGTCCCTAGTTTCCTTGGCAAACACCCCCCTCAGAGTTGCTTTAAAAGCGTCCCATTGAATCGGTACCGAGGTGCCGGAGCTATTCTCCCTCCAATACAGATCAATAGCCGTCTTACATTTTATCTTCACATATTCCTCCTCCAACCACTGCGTTTTCATACGCCACAAACGTCTCCCAGCAGGTACACCTAAAGTCAGCGTAACCTCCATGGGAGAGTGATCTGAGAGAGCCCTGGGGAGGTATCTAACTCCTGAGACCAGAGGTAACGCATCCACAGAGGACAGTACCATATCAATTCTGGATAGTGTCCTATGCGTCCCCGAGTGACATGAGTATTCCCTGACCCCAGGGTTGCGACACCGCCACACATCAGTGAGGGCGTAGTTGTCCAACCAGGAGGAAAGAGCATGGCGTGGACCAGTCACACTCCCATGTCTATCGAGTAACCCATCTGACACCACATTAAAATCTCCTAACAGTAATAGTGGACCCTGGGCCACCTGTATTGCAGCTGTAAGGATTTCTTCAAGTACCTGGAAGGAAAAGGGGGGAGGGACATATACACACACTAGCGTCATGCAGATCCCGAACATTTGACAGACAAGAACAGCATACCTTCCCTTTGGGTCGCTCTTAACCTGTAAAATATGTGCAGCCGCCTTCTTAGTGACTAGAATGGCCACTCCCCTAGAGTAAGTAGAATACTCAGCATGTATTACCCTCATCACATTAGCTTTTTTCAACGCCAATACCTTAGAACCTTGGAGATGTGTCTCCTGTAGCATGATAATATGGGGTTTATACCTCTTTATGAAGTCAAAGACCAGGGAACGCTTAATCCTCGAGTTCATACCCCGGACATTCCAGGACAACACAGTTATCTTACCCGTCATCTTGTAAAGTAACGGATCGCAGGTGCATACCCAGGGCTTCTCCGGGCCCCTCCGGTGCGGTCCACCATAGTAACCTGTGGAGATTTAACAAGAGAGAGACAACGACACACGACCCAAGTTCACAGAGAGAAATAGAACCCCTCCCCCCACCCTGCACACAGCCCCAACCTGCCGAGTGCCTGTATCCCATAACTTTAGCAAACAAATTGTCAGGGGATTATATCAGTCTCACCCCCCAACCACCTACTCCCTCCAGGGAGTCTATGTTAACATAGCCGTTGACACGGACTCAGTAAGTCAAAGTTCCATAGCAAAAAAAAACAGCAAAGCAAAAAAAAAAAAAATTTTTTGGAAAAATAGGGGGGAGGAAAAATTACCCCCAAACCACTCAAAAACCAATATATAAAGTGTGCTGGTGAATCCGGGCAGGGCTCGGTTCAGGAAAATCGGGGTGTCAGAGCCAAACAGTCACAGTGGGATTGACCACACCCGTCTCAGTATCAAACAGAGCGCAGGCAGAAACAAAACGGCCCAAATTAAGAGCCCAGCCTATGTAATATAGTTAGTGGTCGTTTCTTGGACTGGGCCTCCCCCTGGTGTCCAACCATCTAGAAGCCTCTGTAGGGGAATTGAAGAAGAACACTTTGCCCTCGTCGACCACTCTGAGCTTCGCAGGGTACATCATACTGTAGGCCATATGCATATCTCTCAGTCTCTTTTTAACATGCAGGAAACTGGCTCTCTGTTTCTGCGTAGCAGCAGAGAAATCAGGATAAATAGAGATCCTGTTCCCATTGAATTGGAGATCTCCTACAGTGCGCGCTGCCCTCAGAATATTTTCACGATCTCTAAAGTGTAGGATACGTGCAATCATAGGACGCGGGTGGGCACCTGGTGGAGGGGGTTTAGACGGAATGCGGTGTGCCCTCTCTATAGCAAACAGACGGGAAAAAGTAGTGTCAGCCAGGGTATCTTTTAGCCAGAGCTCAAGGAAGTCCTCAGGCTGTTTGCCCTCTGCCTTCTCAGGGAAGCCTACCAAACGTATGTTATTCCTCCTTTGGCGGTCTTCCATGTCCCATAGCTTATCTGTATGAGCCCCCACCTCACAGTGAATGTTCTGCAGTTTATTCTCCAAAGGGCGCACCACATCTTCCAGGTCACTAATTCTCTGCTCAGCTTCCCCAGCTCTCTCCCTGATGGTTTGCACGTCATGTTTAAGGAACGACAGTTCAGTCCTGATACCATCAATGTGGTCAGTGAGGGTAGTCTGGCACGTGTATATGGCCTCCATAATCTGCTTCAGGGAGGGCTCCCCTCCTCCTGCTTCAGAAGCTTCATCCCCCCCCTCCTGTGGCTGTAATCCGGCCTGCTTTGTGCCCCGCTTCGGCCCCTTAGTTCTGGGGGGTAGCTGGCTCACCTGGTTGTCGGATAGTGAGGGCCATTCGTCCTCCGCAGGCCGTTCCGCGCTGGGGCCCTGTACTACTGCCTCATGGCGGCCGCCATCTTGGGACTTCCAGGCAAAGTGGACCGGGCGTTGTTCCGGAGTTGCCATCGGTGCACGGCCGTATTTGACCATCCCAGCATGGGCAGCACAGGATCCGGAGTCGGGGGATGTCTCTGCCTGCGGTGTTTGGCTGCTCTGTCGCCCAGGATTAGGTCAGGATTCGTCTGCCCTGCACGGAGCTCCGGACCAGCGCTGCTCACATGTCGGCCGTTGGCTCCGCCTTTCGTAACACTTTAACGTTCAGATTTCTCTAAAATAAATTACCTATTTTTTTCTGCTGTATGTCTCATGTCTGGAAAAGTCTTTCAGTTCTGAAGGTAGCTGTCTGTAAATATCATTACTGATTTAATATTAATAAAACACAAGCATATTCCAGTAGAAATGCATTAAATAAGTGTCTTGGCTAAGGAGTGTTAATCATATTTTTATAAAGGAGGCTCCTCTTCTTGCACTTCGTTCCAGCTGGCATGAAGATATTGGGAGCTGCCATTAAACGGCAATCATCAAAATTATAATACAGGAATTCCATGTTCCTCTTGTCAGGCAGCCAGAACCTGGAACAGGAATGTTTCCACATAGAAAACTTCTTTGGAATATTTACTTCTTGTAAGTTTTTCCGCTTGTGATTTCGAGAAGGGAAAACACTTTCTTGTAAAAATTCCAAGTGTTCATTGTTCTTAGGCATGTGAAAAAAAGCAGGCTTGGTTATGCCCATAGAAGAATATATTCACCATGGTTCCTTGTGCAACATCTGGATCACTATCAACTGTAGTTAAAGTAAATTTTGGTATAAAACACACAAGAAACTGCCACTTCCTTCACATAGCCGACACATTTGTTATACATCACTATGGAAGCTTTAGATACTGGGACATGCTGATATACAAATAGCACTGTCTGTCTCTCTCCTTCATCTCATAGTCGGTTATTCTGGCTGCTCATCACTATTATGGGTGAATATTAAAGCAGAACTAAACTTTCTCCCTCACCATTAACTATTGTTATTCAGTGTTATTTTATTATAGTTTTTCAGGCATATGAGACAAAAATTAAGTTTACTTTAAACAGAAAAACTTAAGTGTAAGGAACATTTACATAAAATCAAAATACGGCGTATACCTACGTATTGTGCACCTAGAGTATACATTACTAAACTAATATATATATTAGTATTTTTTTGCAACAATATATTTCGGAAAGTCAAATATTATAGAGTTTTGGTCATATATTCCACATTTGCATTAGGGAACACGTCTAAAGCCCCGTATACACGACCGGTTTTCCTACCAGGAAAACTGCCAAGAGAGCTTTTGGCCGGGAAAACTGGACGTGTGTATGCTTCCTCGTAGTTTTCCCGACAGGAAAACAGCCGGGGATCCCAGGGGGGAAAATAGAGAACCGGCTCTTTATTTTCCCGTCGGGATTCCCAGCGTTTGTTTTTCCACCACATTCACTAATACATTCCTTTGGGAAACACTGCGAGGCAGTGCCGATGGAGCATACACACAGCTGAGATTCCCGGCCAAAGCTCTCATGGCAATTTTCCTGTCGGGTTCTCTGCTTTCCCCTCGGTTTTCCTGCCGACTTTTTACCACCGGGAAAGCCGAGCGTGTGTACAGGGCTTAAGTGTGCATTATTCACATTACACTTGCTTAACAGTGTATAAGAATTTGAACAGGGAGACAGAAGAGGGAAGAAGAAAAGAAAAAGAGAAAAAGGGGAAAGGTTAAGGGTAAGAAAGGACAGCAAGAGGGAAGGACCAAAGATATGAGGAGGGAAGCGCAAAAAAGTAGGCACACTTCTTCATGGTTGAAAGGGATCAGTAATCGAGTCCTCTTTAGTCCAGGTCAGAAACTCAGGTGAGTCTTGGAACCTCGATCAAGCAGTCCAAGTGTCGAAAAACTGTTCTTTTTCTATTTCCGGTGCCAGCAGCTATTCGTAGTCTCTAAAGAAGTCTAATTTGATTTCATAATCCCTGAGGGACAGGAAATAAATTTCCAGTGGCATAGGCTGCAGTCAGAAAGTGTCTAAGCATGTCCCTTTTCGCTGATTCAAGAGGTCCATAATTCATAGACAGAAGAGCCACCCCGGGTGATGCAAGGATAGTAATGTCCATTTACAATATAACTGAATTCCCAGTAAATGTGAAATATATTTCCCTTTGTAGCATGGCATCGGCAAAAGATATCTGATATTGTGGTTATAATGATGTAGAAGGGCATCTATACCATCTGGTTACTAATGTGAACCCTTTGGGGGTTTTCGTGGCTAGTGACAGTTTGTAGCTTAGAATGAAGCATTTTTCATTGGAAATACCCATTGGTACCCCTAGCACATCTGAAAACTAGAATTAATAATATAAATCTCATGGGAAAAATATTTCACACCTTACATAATACTAATCATTAATATGACAAAAAATGGAATCCATGGTTTAATCATTCCAATCGCTTCTTTAACTCTGGACAATAATACTTTTTATTAAAGATAGTGAAGTTGGTATTCAATGAGATTATTGCTTACATGCTGGTCAACCTTTATATAGAATTTCTTTCATTTATTGTATACTATGTGACAATCTGCCCAACCTGTAAACTTTATGTAAAATATTTTTCATGGCATATGTTAACAACTTTTTGTACCACTTTTTTGTACCCAATAAAAAAGTTTGTAAGAAAAAAAAAAGAATGAAGCATTTTTGCCATTCCGCAATCTAAAAAGTCTGTTGAAGGTCTTTTTTCCAGGTCCACGTATATGTAAGGAGGTCTGGATGAGCCAACGTCAAAAGATGAAAATACAGTGAAGAGACCATGCGTGTTTCAACATTAACTGTTTTTAATCCTTATGCTGCTAACATAACAAGTATTTAGGGAAGTATATTATATTTTCTTGTTTTACCCTTTTTTTTTCTTTAGTTGTTTCCTGATTTCTTGTCTAGATCAAATGATGCCATACATCCCAGGAGTTTTTTCTTTAATCTGGAGGAGGGAAAAGGGGCTTCTCAGCTATGTACACCCTCCAGCTTGAATGCCCGAGCGAAGGGCAGATTAATTCCCAGAAGTGAATGCTACATGATTAATTTGCCCTTACTCAAGATAGCCATGTCCAGAAATGTTAGGGGGTGTTTTTCAAAGTGATTTTGCAACAATATAAAAGAATGGAAACGTGGAAGGATTGGTGAGTTTGCTTTGAATATTAAAATGAATTAAAAAGCTATTTTGGTTTGTCGTGCTCAGATACACTATAGTGCCACCTCCTAGGAACACAAGGTCACTATTTGCACGAGTGTCTGTATTCTGTGGTCCCAACACACTATACAGAAAATACATACAGGTATCTGGAGGCAAAGTAAATGGAAGTTTCTTCTTTGTTGGGCACCCTTAAGTAAACCTAAAGAAAACCTTAATTTTTTTTTAATTAAATATTTACTTTACCCTTTTTTTCATCCTTTGTTACTTCTCTTTACTGCTGATTTATTGCAGCATCTTTGAAGCCACTTATTGTCTACATGCATATATATCAGCAATTTCCCAGGGCAGGTTTCTTGAACGTGACAACAGTTGAATATGCCTGTGAAATGTCAAAACTTGAAGTCTCCACTGGAAGCCTGTGTCATAGGGTAACAATGCAAGAGCAAATCTGAGAGACAGGGACAGAGCATTGCACTCTAGGTATAAACCTTGGACCATAGTAGGATCACCAGCTATTATTTAAATGATTAATAAAAAAATGACTTTTGAAATACAGTATATTAACACAATAAAACCCAACAGAACTTTCAGTTTCAATCAGCTATAGACTGTATGTAGCACTATCCCCGGAGGAGCTGCTGGTTAAATTTGGGGATTGCACGTTACCTCTGTAGCTTCGTTGTCAGGATGGGAAAGTCCATAATAAATGCAATGTTCAGACATATGTAAAACCTCCAACAGTTAGATTTTATTTATTTTACTGCAAGGTAACTTAAAATAGTAGGAAGGAGGAGAAGAGCAGGGGTAGGTTCAGGCACACGTTACAGAATAAATCAGTCTCCACTCTCAGTTATTGAGTGGGTATTGCTCACCCGGATAGTCCGCTCTCCCTAGGCCTAGCAGTCGGGATGATGCACAAACTAAGGTCCAGACGGTCTCTGCCACAAACCTCTTGGAATGAGCTTGTTCTCTGCCACAGACCTTTGAATGAGCTTGGTCTCTGCCACAGACCTTTGAATGAATTTGGATGCGTCTAGGAATCCTCTGTCACAGGATTTCAAATTGCCGAACCTCCAGCCGAGCAGTAGAAGAGCCTTTAAGCCGGGACCGGCACACTGCAGGGCTTTTAATGTAGTGGGTCCCTCTTTGATTGGGTCACCAGACCTCACCCAAAACACTAGCACTTTGCCGGTCTCCTCCAGGGCAGGTCCTCCCCCGGTTTCCTTCATCAAGATAGCCTCCTCCCTTGTAGACAGAGAGCTTGGGATCCCCTTTTAGGATTGCAGGCCCCAGCCAGCATAGCTGGGCCTACTCAGTAGCGAAATCACTCCGGGCTAACGTGGCCCTGAAGGTGGGCACACACACACTCACCCCTCGTGCCAGGAGGGCCGCGAGGCGAAGGAAGGCCCCAATCAATGGTGTCTGTCCCTTAAGTACCCCTCCCAGCATGCACAGCGGGGTCACCACTCCCACTACACCGCTGTCGAGAAGGGACACCCAACCCACCATGGTACACCTGTGTTCCAACAAAGGGCCAAGATGGCAACACCACCTGCAGGCAACAAGGGAAACTACCAAGTAGTACCACAGCCAGAACAGAGGCAAATTTGTGTTAATCAAACAGGTCTGGGCCCAAGTATTGTCCCAGACTTCCCCTAAATTTGAAATAGCACCCCCTAGCACCCCCTAGGGTGGGCGCTACATGTATATTCCATATTCAGAAAAGCAAAGTATTACAGTTAGATTTCCCTAGAAAGTAGCCACAGCCTGAATAGAAAGTCTTTCTCCTGCCAGCACGCTGCAGAGAAGGACCCTTGCTCTCTGTGTAGAAGCAGTTGCACAGAATGGCCCCTAACCTCTTCTTTTTGAGTCCCCCGCTGGTGCTTCTGGCTCCTCTTTTTGGTTTGCCACCATAGGAAGCTTCTTCCGGGCTCAATCTTGAGCTGCGCTGCCTGTATCTGTAGTGGGTCCACAACACAAAGAAAGTGCAACGTTTCGGAGCCACATTTGCATATTTGACTAGCAAAACAATGGTGCGTCTAGCGTATTTTGCGCCCCAAGATGCGCTGGTGTAATCGTTTTACGTCGGACGGAAAAAGTTTTCAGGCGTAACTCGTTTTGAGGATACGGCGCATAGATACGCACGGCGCATTTTTCAATTACGCCGCGCATCTCTAGATACGCCGGCGTAAGTGCTTTGTGAATCTGGTCCCATGTTTTCATTACATATAGTTTTTTTTAAGCAAAACTTATAAAACAATGTGGTTTTATTAAACTTATGTAAACGTTAACGTGAAGAATTGTTAACAGGCAGAAGTTATACTACCAGGACCAGGCAAGGTATTACAGTTTCTTACCTGCCTGTTCTCAATTTCAGCATCTGTCAAAAGAGGCCAGTCATAGGTTTGATATGATATGTCTCTCCTCCATTACTATATTTGTTTCTGTACAACTTTACAAAAAGTTCTAATAAAGAAATATTGAAATAAAGACAGGCCAATCAGTTTAGCAAGTGCACATCTCTGTGCAAGATTATGCATACAATTTCCCTGACACCTGGAGTCCGCTCTTGCTCTACTGTATTCTACCATTCAAATACACAAATACACAAAATTAAGACATTCAACCCCAGCCAAGGTTTATTGCAATGAAAGCACACCGCTAACTCCCACTTAAAACCATGCCACCAACATGTTTTACCCACAACAGGGCTTCATCATGGGATCGAGCGGTGTGCTGTAATTGCAATAAACCTTGGCTGGAGGTGAAAATGTTTGGCATGCCAGCCATTTTATGGATGATAAATGGACAACCGTTACTGTATTGCAGAGAATAATAAACAACGTAAACAGAGGAATATCTGCTGCCCACTATTTTATTCATCAGCTGCATCACCTGTGACTGCTAGAATACCCAAACAGTGACTGCATCTGATAGGATGCAGTCCCTGTTTCAACTACAATTTTCTATAGAAGTTTGTCATGCCAAGTAGTGCCAACAGTGCCAGGAGTCACCAGACTTTTTCATTCACCTGTTAAGCAAAACCTTTTAAAATAAATCAGCTTGCTTTACGAGATTTTTCTGAGCTGATGTCAAACATTTCACTGTGAGCCTTGTAAATAAACCAACAAAAGCTTTACAGGACGCTATGATTCTCTGTTTGTCTCTGACTTTCCTAGATAAGGGTCATGAGAGACTGACAAATACTCGGTTAATATGGATGAGAGACAGTAAATCAGCAGATGTTGAAGCAAGCCTGTAGGTAGGGTTCTGTAGGAAACTCTGGACCATCTCTGCAGGCTCTGCTCCAAGAGAAAGAAGCCACATATTGAGGAACTTGTAATATTTTAACACCACAAGCAGCATATCTGCAAGGAAATTCAGCCAATTTTGCCAGCCAAAACCAATATTGATAGAGCTTTTTGTCCAATCAACAAATGTCATTGTTTATAGGGTATAATTTTTCTTGGTTGAAGTTCAAAGCTTAGCTCTTAGGATTTGCTGAACGAAAAAAAAAGAAAGAAAAATAACCCCCCTCCCCGAAAAAATAAAATAAAAAAATAGAGAAATGTTTGCAGGAACGTTAGTCATACGATGGAAACTCTTTCAGAAGGTTTATTTAGCCATTTATAAGGAGGAAAATAATGAACGCAGACAAACTGAAGGAAATCAGGGTGCAGACTTCCAGATGTATTACAAATTTTAAAGGAAAAATAACTGTTACAGTAATATTTGTTTGGTTGGCCTTACTGAATCAGGTGAAGGTGGTGTCAAGTGCTTGGATCTGATTTACTGCAGGAGGCACCCTCGTCTTTCTATTTTAACCACTTGCCGACTGCTGCACACCGATATACATCAGCAGAATGGCAGCGGTAGGCAAATGGATGTACCCGTACGACCCCTTTAAGAAGCCGTTCGGCGGGCTCCGCGAACTCGATGTTCACCAGCGGCCCGCGATCGTGTCATGGAGAGGCAGAACGGGGGGATGCCTGTGTAAACAAGGCATCTCTCTGTTCTGCCTAGTGACAGGACACTGATCATCTGCTCCCTGTCAACGGGAGCAGTGATCAGCGTTGTGTCACAGGTAGCCACACCCCACACAGTTAGAATCACTCCCTAGGTCACACTTAACCCCTTCCTCGCCCCCTAGTGGTTAACCCCTACCATACCAAGTCGGCAATGGCATTACAGATGTATTAGCTGAGCACACTTTGGTTATAAATATAAATAAAAGCCAATGTATATTGGGTGCCAGGAGAGACTGCAATCTGCCACTAGGAATTAACTTTGACAGGAGAAAACAACTTTTGCTACCACATTTTGCAAAACTCTATTATTCTACTGATAGACAGGGGGATGTAGTGGCGCTTGCAAATACTAAAAACCGACAATAATTTAAAACAATAAATTATTCTAAACAATGATTCCTAAAGTATGAGAGTGAGTCCGTCCTCTACTGGGGTAAAGTTGTGTTCCACTCGAGGTCTATGCCCAAAGAATACCATCCAGCATCAATAATTAGATGTGGAAGGAACTGCGAGTGAATAAATAATGAAATCCAATGGATAAAAGTGCCTAACTGGCCGCACAGTGTACATGGGATAATAATCCCTTTTTAAAAAATATGTGTCATAAATCCTTAAAGTGCTTGATAAAAAACAAGTGCAAAGTGCTAATAAATAAAACAATAATAGCAGTGAATGAAAGCTCCAGCTCTCCTGGAAAGTGGTTAATTACTAATTAGCAAACACATGCAGGAAAAAGCAACAACTAAAAAGAAGTCCAAAAATGCAAGTGTCCTAAAAACCTAAACGGTTCAATCATAAAACTGTTGTTTTTTCTGTGCGATGAAAAAAATATAATAATATAATAATAAATAAAAAATAAAAAAATCATAAATAATAGTCCAAAAACAGATAGTACAATATCACTGCAGGATTAGTGATAGTGAATAAAACTATATCCAGTGCACAATCAAGTGATAATGATAATATTAAAAATAAAGTCCAAAGTGCAAAGTGCATCTGTGCTCCATTCAACAATTCAGATGATCAGTGGTTAATTCAGTGAAGACTTGTTACATTGTGCTCATTCAGTGAAGACTTGTTACATTGTGCTCATATGTCTGTGAATCAAAACAGCCCGATTTTCCTCAGTGTGGGGATTATTTTTACTAGCCTCTTACCTTCCTGAGGCTTTTACCAAGCCTGTAACAGGAGCTGCTCTGCAGTCACATAGATAAAATCCAGGATCCAAAAACGACTCACACTCCTCCCCATTCAGGCTCTCAAAAAGAAACACAGGAATGCCTCCATAGCATAAAACCACAGGATATCAGTTTAATAAAGAAAAACGAATACACTCACAAACATTGCTGTGTTAAACAGCGTGTGTAGAATCGAGTGTCACCGCTCTGCGGCCGCAAAGCAGGTGACTTCACCAGCAAGCCCTCTGTGTCCTCCTCACGCGTATCGCGACAGCCCTACGTCGCTTAATCATAGGATCTTGCTGGTGAAGAGGCACAGAGGGCTTGCTGGTGAAGTCACCTGCTTTGCGGCCGCAGAGCGGTGACACTCGATTCTACACACGCTGTTTAACACAGCAATGTTTGTGAGTGTATTCGTTTTTCTTTATTAAACTGATATCCTGTGGTTTTATGCTATGGAGGCATTCCTGTGTTTCTTTTTGAGAGCCTGAATGGGGAGGAGTGTGAGTCGTTTTTGGATCCTGGATTTTATCTATGTGACTGCAGAGCAGCTCCTGTTACAGGCTTGGTAAAAGCCTCAGGAAGGTAAGAGGCTAGTAAAAATAATCCCCACACTGAGGAAAATCGGGCTGTTTTGATTCACAGACATATGAGCACAATGTAACAAGTCTTCACTGAATGAGCACAATGTAACAAGTCTTCACTGAATTAACCACTGATCATCTGAATTGTTGAATGGAGCACAGATGCACTTTGCACTTTGGACTTTATTTTTAATATTATCATTATCACTTGATTGTGCACTGGATATAGTTTTATTCACTATCACTAATCCTGCAGTGATATTGTACTATCTGTTTTTGGACTATTATTTATGATTTTTTTATTTTTTATTTATTATTATATTATTATATTTTTTTCATCGCACAGAAAAAACAACAGTTTTATGATTGAACCGTTTAGGTTTTTAGGACACTTGCATTTTTGGACTTCTTTTTAGTTGTTGCTTTTTCCTGCATGTGTTTGCTAATTAGTAATTAACCACTTTCCAGGAGAGCTGGAGCTTTCATTCACTGCTATTATTGTTTTATTTATTAGCACTTTGCACTTGTTTTTTATCAAGCACTTTAAGGATTTATGACACATATTTTTTAAAAAGGGATTATTATCCCATGTACACTGTGCGGCCAGTTAGGCACTTTTATCCATTGGATTTCATTATTTATTCACTCGCAGTTCCTTCCACATCTAATTATTGATGCTGGATGGTATTCTTTGGGCATAGACCTCGAGTGGAACACAACTTTACCCCAGTAGAGGACGGACTCACTCTCATACTTTAGGAATCATTGTTTAGAATAATTTATTGTTTTAAATTATTGTCGGTTTTTAGTATTTGCAAGCGCCACTACATCCCCCTGTCTATCATATGCTGTCAGTGCGTGAGCACTATTAGTTGTGGCTGCTGCTTGATTGTAACTTTTAATTTATTTGTACCATTATATTTTTTCCCGGGTTAGGCTGGTTTGCGCATTAGTTCCCCCCTTATTTTATACCTATTATTCTACTATTGTTCATGCAATAAGACAATACTCTATCTATTGTCTAGACTGTATATACACAAAGGTTGCTCTAAACCACATACAGTAAAACCTTGGTTTCAGAGTAACTTGGTTTGAGAGCGTTTTGCAAGACAAGCAAAATGTTTTGATAAATTTTGCCTTGATATACAAGCGATGTCTTGATATAAGAGTAGCGTCATGTCACAACTGAGTATAAAAAAGAAGAGATGAGCCTCTAAGTGTAGCAATATGGTTACATTTATTGAAGATACAACATTTAGCAACTTATTGCTACACTTAGAGGGGCCTCTCTTCTCTTTTATACCCTGTAAAGAAAATGCTTTGATATGCAAGTGCTTTGGATTGCAATCACGTTTCTGGAACAAATTATGCTTGCAAACCAAGGTTTTACTGTACTATGTTACCTAACCTTTCTAAATTACAGAAGGCAACATGTCAACTTGACAAAAACAGAAATGTCAAATATGTTTTTTTAGTTTGTCAACATCATAGAGAAAGGGGGAATTAGACAGATTAGAAAATTAGGCAGATAGATTGAAGGTATCACTCTGTACTTTAAATTGATACTAAAGGATACATTTCTGCTCCCCTATGTACCAAAATAGCACTAATGTACTTATTTTGCAGAAATACAAAAGCTAATTATTTTACACATCCCTTATTTCAGTGTCCAGCTGTATAAAAAAAAATGTTTCCATTACTTCCTGGACAGACCTTGTGATGTGACACAGGAAGGAGTTTACCAGCTGACCTCATTAGGACACACATTGCATCATTTACCCTCCTTCTCCAGCACATAATTACCACCCCTTGTCCAGTGCACTTTTTCCAAATGCAATCAGTGAATTTCATTCTCACTAAATACACTGGCAGTGATCGTTCATTTGGCAGAGTGTGCAGGAGTGGCGAGATCAGATAACATTTTTTGTATAGCGGCAAAAAATGTGTGCTCCCACTACGCTAAAGCCTCATACACACGTTCGGACTTCCATCAGACTTTTCCGTGGATTTTTGTTCGAAGGGCGTTGGCCGTGAACTTGTTCTACATACACACGGCAGGACTTTTTCAGACAACTTTCATCAAATCACATGGCTTTTCAGCTCTTTACCGCCACCCTGTGGGCAACTACTGCTATTGTTGTCTAATCTTTAGCATTGGTTCTGAGCATGCGTGTTGGTACTTTGGACTTTAGTCCGATGGACTTGTGTACACACAATCGGATTAGCCTCCATCATACATTTGTTGCCGTAAAGTTTGTCTTTTTTCATGGGCGAACATTTGTCCGATGAAAAATCAAAAACATTTGTCCGATGGAGTGTACACACGGTCGGATTGTCCGATCAAACAGGTCCATCGGACATTTGTTGTCAAAAAGTCTGATCGTGTGTATGGGCCTTAAGGTGAAATTGGTGTGTTTTCACAAGAACAGTGAGGCTCCATTCACATCTGTGCATTTCCAAATGCATGGCAAATCACACAGATAAATGCATGTGTTGATTTGTGTTTCAGAAACACGCTACCAAAAAGCACAGTAAAAAATGCACCACACTCTGCTCTAAAAAAGTTCTGGAGCTTCTTTGGGGAGATTGTTGAGTGGAGGGCAGCTGTCAGGGCACCTGAGGCCAGGTAACAGGTGCACATCGTTGGAGTCAGGAGTGCACCACTAAAGTAGTGGACCCTATGACTGCTGCGGATGGAACTCTGGGAGGTTCAGGAAGACAGGTCCACTGGAGCACCGACATGGATCCCACTGGGAGCTAGAGCATAGTCTAAGAGCCAGCTGGCGTTTACCAGAGCCTCTAGTGGTGAGGATGGACTGCGCTGCATCTGGCTCCAGGTCACGTCCCCCAGAGTCTCCCAGCTCACACTCATGGTGGGCTACAGGAGAGAAATGAAGGAAGCAGCAGCCTGGAACAGCAAGGATAGTCAGGAGATTAGCCAAAAGGTCAGGGCAACAAGCAGATAGGCATAGTCAAAGATCACGCCAAAGGTTGGGATATGAAGCAGACGAGGACAGTCAAGAACAAGCCAAAGTCGGTAGATAGGATCAGATGTAGGACACAGAGCAATTAGCACACACAATATTGATCAGCACAGTTGGCTTGTAGTACACAGGTTAATATAGAGTTCCCTGATAGGGCCTGGGGTGGAGCCATGCTTTGAGGAGAGATTACTTAAGCAACCAGGTGAAGGGCTACTGGTCTCTCAAGCTGAACACATGGAGAGGTAAGCTGACAGACAAACATTACTCCGGATCCATGACAGCAGCCTATTCAAGTAAATTAACTGTCTTTTGCATGACAAGCAAAAATGCTCAAAATTGTCCCCAAAAAAATGCATGCAGTAATGTGAGTTCCCGCTATGCAGAGATGTAAATGTGCTTCACAGCTGAATTTCTCCATCTGCTCCCTCCTATGTACTTGTATAAAGCTGATCATACACTATGCAATCTATTTGTACAATCTCTGTATAATTTCCTTTAGATTTAGCAGAATTATAGAATAAGAGGAGCCACCAACTCGTCCATTCAATTTGTATCCAATCAGGCAGGCCCTTGCACTACGTAGTTTATGGTAGATCTAAAAGAATCGTACAATCAGATTGCATGCCAGGCAAATTCACGCATGGATGGATTCCATGCAAACCTAGTTGTTGGGTGCAGGATGTGTGCTAATGAGGTAAGCTGGTAAACTGATATCTGTGTCTTAATGGTTCTAACATCCCAAATCTAGATAAAGGGAAGTCTCTGAAGCTTTCTATGGAACACAGGAAGGGCTAAGGTAAGGCCTTGTTCTGTAATTTTTTTTAGCCCATATGCGATCTCTGTGCTATATCTATAGTGAATATAGTTGTTATTTTTCCTTAAAGATTTAGTTACCTGTAAAAAAAAGTATGCTATTTATCCACTTCCTCATTCCCTGTCATGATTCTCTCCTCAGCTTCCAGGTTTAGGAGTGCGTACACTAAAGCAACGTCTCGGCATCAAAGGAACTACATTTCCCTTGAGGCTTAGCGGCATTGCACATGCGCAGTGCCGCTTTTTCGTCTTCTCACATAACGAGAACGAGCATAATTTCTTGTTTCTATTTCTGGCAATTCCATGCCTGTGAACGTTCACATCATCTCCCCGCAGGGATGTAGTCCCAAGGGAGGGGGCGAGCACGCTGACTAACCCCCAGCCATAACGGCTTGGATGATGGGGCAAGCTTACTGAAGAGGAACAGGAAGTGAGAAGTTCAGACAAAGAAAAAAAACATTTAGAAGGGAAATCGAAGGAAAAGATAAGTGAACCAACTCGGCTTAAAGGAACCTATTTAAAAAACAAAAAAATAATGGTTACAACCCCTTTAAAGCGAACCTTCAGCCTTCTGATGACCATCCCACCTCTCCACCCCTCCTCCCTTCCTCCGCAGGAATAGGGCATTGCTTTTTTTTCTTTTGTTTACTTTCTTTTTTTTTTTCGCCCTGCCTCCCCATGCACGTCACTTGCCTTAGGCGAATGATGCGCACACTGCCCACTGTGCCTCTCGGGACATGTACGTCACATATGCCAGAAGGCATAGCCTTTCATTCAAGAATAGAAGGAGGGGCGGGCCTGTTGGCTTGTCACGAGAGGCTTGCCTACAGAACACAGAAGAACCGGTGGGCCGCTCGTTGATGTCAGAGAGAACATGGCAGTATGGACCCATGGGGTGGGTGAGTATTTGTAATGCGCAGATACCACCATCAGGTAAGCAGGGCCAAAAAATAAAAATGGGTTTCCTCTTTAATGGTATATTGGTACGTAGAGGAGCTGCACTTTAAAACAAAAAAAAAGGGTGAACTTAGCCTTTAAACCCTCCGTTTTTTACTTACAACTTTTTTTTATCTTTTAATCCTTTTTTTAATACATAGGTGACCCTTTCAGTTTTATTTCAGTAAATTAGGGTTACAATAAATATCAACCAGGAAAATCCAACCAGACCATTCAATGTTTAGCCCAGGAATAATTTACTGGGGTAATACAGAAATTTTAAGGCATGACCAAAAGAAAAACTTTTTAGTTTTGAATAGAGTGGAGAGAGATTATTTAGGTGTTATTTACTGCTGTCTATGTCCCCGTTAGGAGAATTCACTGTCTCCATTTGTTCTGTTTACCGTTATCACGAAAGAGAAACAGAATTGTAAATTTTGGGTTTTCAACAGGAGCTTGGGGTAAATCTTCCACTGGTAATCCTTATGATGTTCAGAGATTTCCTTATCTTGGAGAGTTCCACCCTCTCAAAGCTACCACTGGAAATAACACAGGTCTCAATTACCAGTTCAGAGGCTGCCAAGCTCAGATTACACGGACACAGGCTAGGGGTTTTAAAGATTTATTGTAGTATTTGAACATTTGCCAGGCGGGTAGGGGGATGACAGTACAGCATACTCTTAGCACTCACAGTTATCCTGGTTCCAGCAGTAAGAGAAAAAGTGGACAGCAAATTAAAGCCTGGTACACACGGGCCGAATGTCGGGAGACATTTTCTGGTTAAAAAAAACTAATGGCTGACATTCAGCTGGTGTGTATGTCCATCTGCCCAACAGAAGCCGGCCATTTGGTCAATCAGTGCTCTCAGTCAATGGCAGAATGTGCTGATCGCAGTGTTCTGGCTGCGGGCCGTCCCACTGTCAAAACACAAAAGTTCAACTGGGGAAATTGCTGTACTAATGTTGGATGGTTTGTACAAAGGCTTGGATCGGAGCTGTCCATGTGTTAGTGTGTACCAGGTTTAAGACTCTATAGGAGCAGAGGACCAGTCCCAGTATACTCTGGCATCTACCCTCAAAAAATACTTCCAGCCTGGAGCTTCAGGTAAGAGGGCCCCCACCTTTCCAGCCAAGCTTCTACAGGCAGTTTCTCCCAGCAAGTTCTCCTTAATCCATGCTCTTTCATGCTGAGGCATATCAAAAACAGCTCTTCAGCAATACAGGCTGCCTCCTGGGGAAAAGACCTCAGGGGACAGAGCTATAAACAGACCCTCTCAAACATTTATGTTCTCCCTAGCCACCTCTAGTCCTACCCCCCAGGGATTGGCTGAAATCAGATAAATATTCAAAACCTAGTGGCTAACGCTTCTACCCTATTTCTGGAACCTTTTTCCAAAGGCAGGCAGGAGCATTCAACCACCAGGCTTAGGTAGACCTGATCCTGACCTGGAAATGTACTTCCTTCTCAGCTGGGTACAGCAGAGCCAAAAAATAAATTTATCTAGCCTAGGGCATGGGTGCTACACTGTTTTGGCTATGGGACAGGAAGTAAAGGAAAATGCGTACACTGGGGCAGAGATGGCAAAAAAATTACTGGGATTTTAATCCTTCCTTACGCTATCCAAAAATTATAAAAAATGTGTTACCTTTAGTTGTACTTTAAACATAGTGGTAATTGTCCAATCCAGCTATCAGACAGATAATCTATGCCTTATTTTTCATTAAATCGTTTCTTACTGTTTTTCTGCCTCCTTGTAACATTCTTTGTGAGCCCTCATCTTGGTTCCTTCCCCCTCTATAATGCACTATTATGGCATATTAATACTTTGACACTATTGGACAGTTTCCACTGCTTTTAAAAATGCATTCACACATAAAACAATGATCTAGGTGTAGTCTATATATAAAACATCTGTGCCCTCTTTTCCCCCTCCTTTAATCCATTTGGACGGCCTCAATGCTCGCAAACTTTTGGTGACAGTAGCCTTTTAGCAGTCCAGCAAATTTGTTAAACTTCACATCAAATATTTCACCCATTCACCTGAAGAAGATGAATTTGATTCCAGGAAACGTGCTGAACCAAGAGCAAGTCCTACTCTAAGTTTGATATGTTATAAATACTAATATCTCTTTATTGAGTATTTGCATAGATGCAATATATGAGTATATATATTAAAAGTGTGGCACACCCTCCAGATAAGTTTAATTTATTTCTGATGGCATACATGAATGTGCTATATTTGTATTATTTATATTTTAACAATGTGTATAATAATATAATGATACTTTTTAATAAATGGTATTGGTGCTTTAAAAGTCCACTGGGGGAACATTTTTTTTTAAATTATTTAAATTTTTAGGATGCGGTACCCCACTTCTCTCAGAAGCCTCTATTTTATCTTTTCATTATACTGTACACTGTAGGATTTCTAATAAGGTAGCCCAACATTAGCGGCTCACTTGTGGACCAGCTCTCTGTAACTGATTCTCCATACAGAGCTGCATGAACCAGAGATGGGAAGTATCCTTCCACTTACCAATTCACTTTTGTGGCAGTTCTAAATGGAACTGAATGACAAATTACACTGTCTTTATTGCAGAGAAATCAAAAACCGCAGTACATTTTGCAGTCAGCAGACTTCAGGCCTTGTACACATGACCGAACATGTCCGCTGAAACTGGTCCGTCGGACCAGTTTCCGCTGACATGTCCGACCGTGTGTAGGGCCTACCGGACAGTTTTCCGGCCTAGCGGACAGGTATCCAGCGGACAAAAGTTTCTTAGCATGCTAAGAAACTTGTCCACTGGAAGCCTGTCCTTCGGACATGTCCAATGGTTAGTACGACTCATCGGACATGTCCGCTGGCCCGAAATCCCGCGCATGCGTCAAATTGATTCGACGCATGCGTGGAAGCATTGACCTTCCGTGTCAGAGAACGTCGGTGTCATCTACGTCACCGCGTTCTCTGTCCGCTGGGATTTTGGTCTGATGGTGTTTATACACATCAGACCAAAACCTCCCAGCAGACATGTCCGATGAAAACGGTCCGCGGACCGTTTTCATCGGACATGTCTGCTCGTCTGTACAAGGCCTCACAGTTCCACCTCTTGGATAACATGGTAAATATTAAATATTCATAGACAATGTATGTTTTCCTGACATAAAGTTTATGTTTTTTAAACAAGTTTTTAATGTAGATCATAACTTACAGACCCAGACTGGCTGCCTGTTGATGATTGGGCCTCAAAGATGGAGGAAAGCAGCGACTGCAGTCCGGACAGGACTAACACAGACCGCGGTTGGCTGCTCACCTCCTGCTCTGCGCCCATGACTGTGTATCCTCTCCATCCTATCAACAGGGTAGGGGGTGGTAGGAGCTGGAGATCTGCACAGAGAATAGGAGTCTTTTCATACCTGGAGATCTGCACAGAGAGTGGGAGTTTTTTCATACCTGAAGATCTACACAGAGAGTGGGAGTCTTTTCATACCTGAAGATCTACACAGAGAATGGGAGTCTTTTCATACCTAAAGATCTGCACAGAGAGTGGGAGTCTTTTCATACCTGGAGATCTGCACAGAGTGTGGGAGTCTTTTCATACCTGGAGATCTTCAGCTTCTCCCACCCACTGCCCTCCTGATAGGATGACATTGACGGTGGGGTGGGAGACCCTGGAGAGGACACACAGGCTGAAACCCACCTCTGCCCTGCCTAAAATAGAATTGTGCAGGGGAGGCAGAGAGTAGGGGGCACTGTGATTAGAAAGGAATGTGGGGGGCACTGTAATGTAAAGGGGCACTGTTATATAAAGAGGACAGCACTGTATAGGGGACCCTGTATTGGCTGCTCAGTTTAACCTACCCGGGCCTATTTCTTGTCCCAGTCTGGGACTGATGACACATGTAGAACGTTTGTACAGAACACTGTACATACATAGAATGGGTTAATGAAAACAGTGAAAAATAAATGGATTAGGATTGAAAATACCTTGAATGGAACACATTTGCACCAAAAATTATAGGTACCACGAAAGAACACTAGATTTGGAAATATACAACATAACTAAAAATGTATTTAAAATATGGGATGTTATATACCGAGAAAAAAACTGGAAGTATAATTCACCATTAATTGCATTTAAAATTGCGTTGCATTTAATTGCGTTTAAAAGAAACAAAGGGTGTGAATATCTCCAATTAAAACATTTGATAAATACACTACCACAACCAACTAGAGACGGAGATAACTTAAATGCACTGGAAAAACTCTGCGGTATACAAACCCCATTAAAGCATGGGATATCAAAATTATATGGAATTTTGACAGATTTGGAAGGACAAGAGACACCCTCCTAAATAGGAAATTAGGAAAAAGAAATGGGAACGAAACTAGAAGAACAACAAGCTGAGAGAATGATAATATCAGTACACAATTACACAACAGATATAAAAACAATAGAAATGAACTACAAGTTCCTCACAAGATGGTATCAAGATAAAATCCATAAATACCAGCCAGACAAATCTCCACTGTGTTGGAGGGAATGCAAACAAAGGGGTACAATGATACACATCTGTTGGGAGTGTCCAAAAATAAAGGAATATTGGAAGGAAATTTTGAAATATACAGAAAAGATAACTGGAGAAAAGTTGGTTAATAGTCCTCAGATGTGTTTATTTCATGGACTATAAGCATTACAGGAAAACATTAATCCCAATATTGTTGAATGCCACAAAGGGCTAATACCAATGAAATGGTTAAATACAGAGAAACCCGATATTGAAGAATGGTTTGAACGAATAGAATTCTACAACAGAATGGAATACCCAAGTAGTAGAGAAAAAGGACAAACTAGAAAATACAACAATATATGGGGAAAATTGAAAGACTTGAAAACATCCGAGAAATACTTCGAGAAAATGATGGAGGGAGGTAAGGCGGCTGACTAGTTCAGTATTGGAAATAAGAAAGAGGCTAAGAATAAACCATGGGAGGAGGAGGTGGGGGGGAGGGGTTGTTGTGCATAGGGAATGAAGAAGTGTGGGAGGAATTGTTCTTGAAAGTAAGAAATAGAGGGAAAAATCATAGACTAGACTAAGATTTTATTAAAATATTTAAAAAAAAATGTATACGCTCTGAATACGCGATATAGTAGGAACTGGAAAATGAATAAAGTGTTGAGAAAAGATACCACAATGATGTAAAACGGAGAAGGAGACAGTAAATTAACGTAAAGTTGAATAAGCCTCCCGAAAGTGATTGCCGATTTGGTAAGAAAGAAAAAAAGAAAAAAAAAAAGAATACAATCAATTTACTGTCACACTTCCAAAACTCTGAAACCTTCATAAGTAAAGAAACAAAAGGTTTCTTGCAACATACAGGTCCAATTCATTCTATAGGTGTGCATGAAGTCATTCCTAAATCTAGTTTCAGGACTTTTCCTTCCCACTTTTACCAGAGTTACCATAAGTGTAACGGGTATACAGACAGTAACAGAAATTATACATATATATTACTAGATTATCTGCTTGCTAGAAGCATGAGTCAAATTTCTCAGTTTTAGTTGATTTCTTCACAGTTAGTCATAGAATTAGTCAGCGTCTCCAACAATATCCTCTAAGGGAATTTACACAGGAAATTAGGTAATTTCTTCAGTTTTCAGCATTATACGTTTGGCACCAAGATCACAAGAAACAATTGTTGTGGTATATATTGCCAGAATAATGCATTAAAAATGTCATTAGTAGATGAAACAATAGAAGTGTCAATGATCTGCAGTATGTCATTGTCTGCATATAAAATACATCCCTGGACGAGGGATTAGGTATATTAGTACAAGGCCAGAGTTCATCTCTTTAATGAGAGGTGTTCTCATGCAATACTTGCTCATGCTATCAAGACATGCTTATGCTTGAGTAAGGTGTTTAAAAGATCACTGTTAGTATGTTCAAAATACAATTTCAGAGGGAAAAAAAAGCACTCCGTAAAAAACAATGCCTACCCTTTATTGGGCCCTCGTGTCACAGATTGGGCCCTCGTGTCTTTTAAAGCACAAATTGAAGAAATTGAATACAAGCGCACATCTCCTCTTTGCCATAGCTCTTTATTTCAACTGGGAAAATAATCAGCCCCCATGTGTAATTGGAGCTTCTCACAATCTGCGATACCTAAGCTGGTGAATTGGAATGACATACTGGAGGGGGTGAGCAACAAAATTATTCCAGACATTAAACACTGGACTATTCCAAAAAATGTATTTAATTAGCGTAACATGACTATAATAAAAAAGTTGGAGCTGACAAGTGGATATAGGAAACACGGAGGGATAGCACGCCATACAGATGTCATTATATCCCCTGGGGGGAGTGGCTGATATTATGACCTACTGATAATCTAGGGGTCTTAATGTGAGGGGAGCAGCTAGCATGCACTTTATGGATTTTTCCTGAAAGCATTGCAGTAGAACAGGGGGGTTTGTTTACTAAAGGCAAATCCACTTTGCACTACAAGTGCATTGTTTTACTAGTAATGGCGGCGATCTGCGATTTTTATCGTGACTGCGACTTTATGGCAGACACATCGGACACTTTTGACAAATTTTTGGGACCATTGTCATTTTTACAGCGATCAGTGCTATAAAAATGCACCGATCACTGTAAAAATGACACTGGCAGTGAAGGGGTTAACCACTAGGTGGCGCTGAAGGGGTTAAGTGTGTCCTAGGGAGTGATTCTAACTATTAGGGGGAGGAGCTACCAGTGACACGTCACTGATCACTGTTCTCGATCACTGGGAACAGTAGATCAGTGACATGTTACTAGGCAGAACAGGGGAATGCCTTGTTTACAAAGGCATCCCCCTGTTCTGCCTTTGCCGACCACAATTGTGGGCCACCCGGGAACATTGAGTTCCCGGGACCCGCGAGCACACTCACGAGGCACGTGGCCGGCGCGCGCTCCCGCTGGGCAGCAAATTTAAAGGGGCGTACAGGTATGCCCATTTGCCAGCCCATGCCATTGTGTCGACGTATATGTGTGTGCGGCGGATCGCAAGTGGTTAAGTAAGTTCACCTTTTGTAACATATTACATGTTACATCTGCCTTCAGAATGTAACATGTACCATACTACAGTTGCAGCAGCTCCTGCACCCCCCTGATCCTGCATTGTGACAGCAAAAAAAAAACGTGCCCATATGGGGCTTATTCAGATAGAGATACGACGGCGTATCTCCTGATACGCCGTCGTATCTCTGAGTTCCGTTGGTTGGATCTATGCGCCTGATTCATAAAATCAGGTTCTGCATAGATCTCCCTAAGATCCGACAGGTGTAAGTGACTTAGACCGTCGGATCTTAGGCTGCAATTCCAGGCCGGCCGCTAGGTGGCGTTTCGTTTTTTTTATGCAATGAATATGCAAATGAGGATTTCCGCCGATTCAGAAACGAACGACCGCCCGGCGCATTTTTTTTACGTCGTTTGCGTTCGGCTTTTTCCTGCTATGTGAGGGATATCCTATGTTAAGTATGGCCGTCGTTCCCGCGCCGAGTTTTGAAATTTTACATCGTTTGCGTAAGTCGATTCGGAAAAGAGCTGGACGTAAGTTACGCTCACAGCGGAATTTGAATTTCGCCGGGGGATTTACGATACGCCGCCGCAACTTTAGAGGCAAGTGCTGTTTGAATAAAGCACTTGCCTCAAAAACTTGCGGCGGCGTAACGTAAATCAGATAGGTTACGCGTATCTAAAGATCCGCTGACCTATCTGAATCTGGCCCACTGTCTGCAGGAGTCCAGCATTGCACCCGTAATCTGCTGATCGTGGGTGCAATGCTTTGCAGGCTTCTAATAAAAATAAATAAAAAAATGCACATTTTTTAAACATTTCCTTTATTTTTTAACAAAGGTGAACGTATACTTTAACAGAGTTTATTATATGACCAATAAATTCAGGGAGAAAGGGTTTAGAGCACAGGTTACCTGAAAATTCCAAAAATATGCATACGCTGAATCTACTTAATTAATTCCTGCTCGGGTCTAATTTCTAAAGCGTTAAAAAGAGTAGTATATGTCTCTGGAAGGCTTCAGAGGAGCAGGGCAACAATATGATCTAAACTACAAAAGGAGTCGCGCTATGTAATTATCAAATTACATATGAAAATTAATAAGTGAATAAATATGTGCAAATATAAAGGAAGAGTGGACCCAAATGATCAGAACAAAATCACAAATAACACTGGGGTCCACAGATGCTAGTGAAAGAGGAGGGAAAAACCCAATCAAAAAAATTATATATCTTTAAAAAATTGTACACAGTCCCAAATAAATGATAAGAAAGAGTCCCAAAGTGTTTAGGAGTGATCCACAACGTTGTGATGACTGACACACAGGAGACCTCCACCAACAGTTAACACTGACTCTTACCACAGGGTAAGTAAAATACAGCAAAAACGAAATCCAATCGTATTATGACAACAGACTCGCTCTTCTATCCACTGAAGTTTTCCTATTTGACAGCTCAACTCAGTATTCCAGCATAGGAGAGGAGAGATCGAAGAGACTCATATCGTAATATTGCTTAAAATATGTTTAATAAAACGAAAGTAATGCACTTGCATTTAATCCATTAAAAACAGGCATTCAGAAAGAAACACAGCCGGCCGGTCTGTGTATGAAGCGTGTGCCCAGAATATCCGGGGTCCTCACGAGTGCAACGCGGTGACGTCAAAGCGCCGCCTCCCAATGTTTCGTCTACAAACAGACGTGGTCACGGGAGGGAACAATATGATCTGTAGCATAATGCAAAATGAAGGAAAGATCTTTAGTGCTTATTCATAGCTAGCTATGAATAAGCACTAAAGTTTGGTGTGAAACGTGTCAGATTTTTACCCCGCTTGCTGTGGCATGCTTTTTGTGTGTTTTTTTATTTTAAAATAAAAGCAATTTATTTTTGGAGTGCGGCTGTCCAGAACAATTTTCCTTAATTTTTGCATCATTCCATGCATTGCCAGCACCCGTGGCTTTGGATCAGGTGAGGAGACTTTCTGATTAGTATCCTAGAGCGGTGATTTCTCTTTTTCATGATCTGTAGCATAGCTTTCATGTGATCACACTTTTGCTGGCCTTCTTGTAGTCTCATCTTGTACAACTTTCTTATAACGCTCATGCAGCTTTTGTAATGAAGTCCAAATACCTTTGGCCATTTCTCCATTCTCATGTGGATAAGCTGATCACCTTCCACTAGTAAGCTTATAATTTCTTTTGCCTGTCTATCCTTTCTATCCCAGTCCTCTGGCTGTCCGTCTGTGGGTCTGTCTGTATTCAGCACAAGTCATCCATGCTAATAAGCATTTCCGGGCGTGGCTTAGCTGGGGATGTAGACGGTCGCACGTCCTGTGAGCTCCGCCGATCATCCGCTCGATTATCCTGCTGACAAGCCGCTCGTGGCTTTACTTTGGTCCCGCTACATACCTGGACTCCCCTGGCTGCTACAGCGACCCTCGACGGTACCGGATCGGGCGTAGATAGGATGTCCCGGCGTAATACACAAGGCCGCACAGCCCCGGACCACGTGATCCAAGATGGCGGCGCCGCGCAGTCGGCGAAAGAGAAATATAAGGCCGCGGCTCAGAAGCTGTTCTCCCCGATCAGCACACGCGAGCTCCTGGAGATCCCTGGGGATGGCGGAGACAACCGGAGCGGGTCCCAATCCGACGCTGACGACACTGTGCCCCTGGAGGACCCATCCGCGCCAGTGCTGCCGTGGAACGCAGTGAGTACATCACCAGGGTCCCATGTGCTGGATGCGGTGGAGGCCTCAGGCCCGGACGGGCCTGAGCCCACACTAAGGGACATCTTTGCAGCAATTACGGCCTGTAATGCCTCAGTGACACACCTGGCATCAGAACTTAAGGGGGTAAAGGCAGAAATGTCATACATGCGCCAGGACATGCAGAAGCTGCGGGACCGCACTACTGATGTTGAGGGCCGTGTTAGTGTATTGGAGGATGACATAGCCCCTATGCAGAGGGAGGCACATGCCCAGCAACTGATGGTCGCTAAACATGCGGCAAAAATCGATGAACTCAAAAATAGAATGCGCCGCAATAATGTTAGAGCCATTGGAATACCGGAAAGAATGGAGGGAAAGAATCCGGTAGCATTCATAGAGCAATGGCTGACAGAGAAATTCGGAAAAGACTCTTTTTCACAAATGTTTGCGGTGGAACGCGCACACCGTGTCCCCCTGAGGCCTTTACCCCCTGGGAACCCGCCCAGGGCCTTCTTGTTTAAACTACTACACTACAGGGACAGGGATGTCATCCTGTCTAAGGCACGCACCCTGGGGGATGCTCTAGTTATAGACAACTCCAAGATATCCTTGTTTCCAGACTTTTCAGCGGAGGTGCAAAAGCAGCGCGCCCAATTTAATGATGTCAAGAAGCGGTTGCGCTTCCTGGAATTGCAGTATGCCATGCTTTATCCTGCTAAGCTCCGTGTGGTAGCTAGAAATGAAGTGCACTTCTTTGAGAGACCTGCCCAAGCCATGCAATGGATGGACAGAGAGGAGCGCTCTCTGCGTGAAGATTTGGGGAGAAGACGCAGGAATGAATGACCGCCACATGCCTTACTTACAAGCACCAGCACTATTATCTAACAGCGGGACAGGAATGATGTCCTATTTCAACCTCCTTCCAAGGCGGAGAACTGTTTCCACAGGAGGTGTTCGTTCTGTTTGAACATGTTTTGTTCTACACTGAAAAAAGATCCGCTGGAGGCGGATGCCCTTGAGCTGGCTAGTGAACTTTGCCCACTAGAACTGAGTCCCTTGTGGACAAGAAGTCTCATCGACTGTTTTTTATTATTTTTGGTTCCTTTGCTAAATTTTTTGAGCTTGATAATGGTTCTCTTGAATGATATGTCTACAGTCTGCTTGACATTTGTTTCCACAGGTTGTGCCCAATGCGCCTGGACTGAGTCATTAGGGAGACTTCCTCCTGTGTTTTATGCTCCCCATAAGATTAGAAATGTGATTCTCTCCTCCCCACCTGGTCACTCTCGCTATTATTATTTTTTTGTGTTCTGTCCCGACCGAGATGGAATAGTGTTTATTTTATTTTATGTAAGACGGTCCTGGTCTATTGACTTGAAATGCATTTATGTGGTGTTCGCTGCAGATGATTTTATACCTAAGACATGGCAGTACAGATTGTGTTAACTAGCTGGAATGTTAGAGGGCTGGGTGACAAGGTGAAACGCCTGGCAGTAGGTCATGTGCTTAAACGTCTGGGCTCCTCAGTGGTGTGCCTGCAGGAGACGCATATTCTACCAGGTCAGGAATCTCCATTTTCCTCTAGGCTGTATAGCAACCAGTACCACTCTGCTTTTTCATCGTATGCCAGAGGGGTCAGTACACTTATTGGCATAAATGTACCGTTTACGTTTACCTCCTCTCTAATAGACCCTGGAGGTCGTTTTATTTTTTTGCACTGTTCCCTAAATGGCATACCATGTATTATAGCCAACATATACATACCGCCACCTTTTTCGGCGGAGGTCCTTAAGACCCTGGCCACCTTCTTGTCACGTCACCCGGGTGTCCCCGCTCTCGTAGTGGGGGACTTTAACAATTTTTTGTGTGCCGACCTGGATAAGTTTTCTCCTGGGGCGCGGGCGGCCACACCAAGAAGGAGCCAGACGCCTTTTGCTCGGCTTCTGCAGGAGCTGGGGTTAAGAGATGTCTGGAGGCTTGCTCACCCACAGGAGAGATGTTACTCATGCCACTCCGCCTCGCATAGGGGCCTCTCTAGAATTGATCTGGGCCTGGGCAACAGTGAGATGCTTCCCCTGGTTTCGTCCATAAAGTATGAGGCCAGGACTGTCTCTGACCACTCGCCTCTATGTATTGAGATACTGGCGTCTGGAATCTCTAAGCGCACTTGCTGGAGGCTTAATCCCTTCTGGATGTCGCTGTTCCCAGCCCCTGATCCTATTCATACTGAACTAGTGAATTTTGTTAGGATTAACAGGAATTCCACGGGCCTGGGTGTCCTCTGGGATGCTCTTAAAGCCTTTCTGAGGGGCCAGTTTATTAGGTCTATCAACTCCATTAAAACGGGGACGAAGTCTTGGGAACAATTCGTGCTTCGGGAGGCTGGGAGGGCTGAGTCGGCTTATGTGGACTCCCCCTCTGAGCATACCGAAAGGGCATGGAATGAGGCTCAGAATATGGTTAAGCATGTGACTATGACCAGGGCGGAGAATAAAAGATTTTTCCTTCAACAGAAGTACTTTGAGGATGGGGAGGGCACAGGTCATATGCTGGCTATGATGGTGAGAACACAAAGGGGCTCGCCACACATAGAGTCAATAACTAATGTCTCGGGGTCACTGGTTTCATCTCATGCGGATGTTCTGTCCACATTTAAAGATTTCTATGCTGATGTGTATTCCTCTAAAGTCTCACCTACTACTGAGGAGATTGCCTCCTTTTTGGATCAGTGTCACCTCCCGCGTTTGTCGGCCGCAGACGTGGCGCAATTGAGTGCGCCGCTCACGACTGATGAAATACTGGAGGCTTTGGCGCTTTCCGCTCCTGGAAAATCTCCGGGCTCGGATGGCTTGCCGGCGGAGGTATATGGGCGCTACTCTGAAGGCCTGATACCTCTTTTGAAAGAAGTGTTTGTAGATGCGTTTGATCGGGGATCCCTGCCCCACTCCATGAATGAGGCCATAATAGTTCTCCTATTGAAGCCTGGTAAGGATGCCCAAAGTGCTGACTCCTATAGACCTATATCACTACTGACAACAGACGTTAAACTACTGGCTAGGGTACTGGCCACCAGGCTAGCTAAAGTTATAACTAAACTAATCCATACAGACCAATCAGGTTTCATTCCTTCTCGGTCAACTGCCCTCAACATTAGGCGCCTCTTCCTTAATTTACAGATACCTGCTGATAATGAGAAACAGAGGGCGATCCTGTCATTAGACGCTGCCAAAGCCTTTGACAGCGTCGAATGGCCCTATTTATGGGAGGTCCTGGGACGCTTTGGACTGGGAGACAGTTTTATTAGGTGGGTTCGGTTGCTATATGCTGCTCCCACGGCCAGGCTTCGAGTGAATGGGGACCTTACGGACCCCTTTCCGCTCTACAGAGGCACAAGGCAGGGGTGTCCCTTATCGCCCCTGCTTTTTGCACTAGCCCTCGAGCCGTTGGCGGCGCAGATAAGATCCTCCCCCGCGATAATCGGTTTTGAGAGAGGTGAACAGATAGAGAAGATTTCTCTTTACGCAGATGATACCTTGTTGTATCTGGGAGATGTGGATACATCTCTTACGGCAGCTATGGAATTGATCCAACGGTTTGGCTCCTTGTCGGGGTTCTCGATAAATTGGGGTAAATCCGTTATTTTACCTGTGGATGGTCCGGTTGCCTCTCTACCGGAGGCGGCGGGGTCATTGAAGGTGGTGGAATCTTTTAAATACTTGGGGGTTCAGGTGTCAGCTAACCCACAGAAATATTTGGAGGAGAATTTGTTGCCCCTTTTCCAACGCCTGCAAATGACCTGTAATACCTGGTGTAAACTCCCGCTATCAGTAATAGGTAGAATAAATTTAATAAAAATGGTGTGGGGCCCCCAACTTCTATATATTATGCATAATTCCCCTCAGTGGATACCTCGCCGTTGGTTCACCCGGATAGATTCCTTGTTTAGATCACTGATTTGGAAAAAAAAAGTGGCCCGTATTAGATTGTCCACGTTACAATATGATAAAGACCAGGGAGGAGCGGCTGTCCCTAATCCTAAGTTCTACTTTTTAGCCTCTCAAATGCAGCATCTGTGTGGCATGGGGCGGGCCAATGATAATGACTCAATTGATACTCTATTGCGAACGGGTTCGGGGAGTGCATCGGTCTTGGCAAATTTGGAGGCGGGTTTTCCGCATCTGCCTCAGGCGGCACCCACCGTGGTCCTCCTTAAGAAGCTGTGGTCTATGGTTAGATCCACCTTGGGTGTCTCGGGATTTCTTGCAGACACTCCTTTGTGGGACAACCTAAACCTGATGGAGGTCTTCAGGCTTGAAGGCTTTCAGGTTTGGAAACTAGCAGGAATTAAGAACATTGCCCAGATATATAGTAATAATGTGCTTAAATCATTTCAGGACTTACAAAATGAATTTGGTCTACCCAGACAACAATTTTATAGGTATCTACAACTCAGGCACGCCCTTCGGGCCCAGGGGCGGGTGTCAGTTCTCCAATTATCTAGTCACAGGCTGTTAACTGAGGTATTCTCTGGCACGGAAAGAAAGGGTATGATATCCCATGTATACTCCTCCCTATTGTCGTCTGTGCAAAACTCAGCAACTCTGCCATGCAGAAGAGGGTGGACAGAGGATCTGGGGGACATTGATGGCGAGACCTGGGAAACTTGTTTACAGGCTGGCCCTCTCACCTCTGTCTCGCAGTCTCACAGGTTGTCTCACCTGTTCCTGTTACACAGGGTTTACCGTACGCCTATTCAACTGTTTCGATGGGGAAGAAGGGACTCTTCTCTGTGTCCCAAGCTATGCGAGGGGGAGGGGTCGCTTATTCACCTGATGTGGAGATGCCCCAAGCTACATCGGTTCTGGAGGAGTATCACAGAGGTTATCTCCTCTGTGTACCAAGTTAGGGTCCCACTGGACCCCATAGTATGTATACTAGGTGCCGTGGACGAAGAGGTATACCCCCCACCTATTAATATAGCAGTGATCAGGCTCTTATATCTAGCAAGGAAACAGATAGCTAGATTCTGGCTGTCCCCGCATGTCCCGACTAAGAAACAATGGATTGATCAGGTAAATCTTATTATAGTGAGGGAACATTATACATATCAGCATAGAAATGCCCCTAATAAATGTAATTCCATCTGGCAGCCCTGGCTGGAAACGCCTGGACTGGCACCTCCGAGATTGGTTATGACCCGGCTGTTACAGATGTAGTCGATTCTATCTTCCCGACGCACAAAACATAAAACTATAAAATATGTCTGACTAAGTCAAAGAATGTATGAAACCTAGACCATGGTTGAGGCACGCGCCTGTGGGGATTACATAATGTGGTCGGGAGAATCTACTTAAGGTTAGATAAGGACTCTGAATGCTTAAGCAGACTGTGGAATGCAGACTTTCAGTTTTGGCCCGTTGGCCGAGGGTGTGTTAGTGTTGGGGGGAGAGGCGGTTTCTCACCTGCCCGGCATAGTTCAAACTCCTTTAATGGCGGAATTTGGTTTAGGTTACCTCCTGGTGCCTCTGTTCTAGCATGCGTACAGTGTAAGTCTTTTTGTAATAATTTTATTTTACAATGTTTTTTGTATGCTGACATATATTTCTGTACCGTACTTATATTTTTGGCACAATAAACCATTTTACTGATTAAAAAAAAAAAATAAGCATTTCCAGTTTAAACTTCCATAGCTGGTAATTGGCTGGTAATCTGAACCACATGCCATATTTCAGTAGCTTGCATACAGTACTTAGATTTTTCTGTACTCATTGAGTATTATTTGCAGTGCCTCCAATGCCTGGGTGCCTGGGACCCATAACCTATTAGCAGGTTATTGGATCATGGTCGGGTTCTTGGGTTCTGTTCTGTTCTGTTGGGTTCTTGCACCTATTCTCTGAGGAAAAAAAAAATCCCTGGATACATTTATATACTTTTACAGATACAGTTGGCTGCAATATAGTTGAGTTTGACACCCCTGATATAGGAAAGCACAACATATCATAAAGCAACTATTCCACATAAGTTCACACATTTTTTCAATGATGGCATCTATGATCTGCACATGTACAACATTAATCTCTGGTGTTTGTCAAGAATTGTGGAAATAGCAGGGCTATTTGCCCGTTTAAATACAATTCTTTTCTTTAATACAGTCTCAGTGATATGACTTAAAATGTTGATGGTCACAGGGATCATTAATCCCAGTAAGTTACCCCAGGTCATCTGTTGGGAGTTTATAGAAAGATGGTGACTGGTGACCAACCCGATGGATACCACCTTAACACCTTCTTTTGAATGACTATATGCATACCAGAGAGAGAGAGAAGGAGATATTCAATAAGCACAATAGTGGCAGGAGTTGCTGTGATTGCTACATACTGTATATAGGATGTTAACAGATGTATGGCAAGTTTTATCCCTTTAGAAAAAAATCCTCTGTGCACAGCGCGATGTCCGGGGGATGGATTGGACATCGCGGGATGGATGCCCTTCTTGCATCAGATGAGCTCATTTACATGTGAGTGTTCCCCTGACACCCCCACTGCAGCCCCTGGCGCCCACACTGCAGCCCCTGGCGCCCACACTACAGCCCCTGGCGCCTACTCTACAGTCCCTGGCGCCCCCACTACAGCCTAGAAGTGAAAAAATGTATTGCTTCACTTTAAGTACATTTTCATTTTACATAAATGCTCTGGTTCCATTGTGTACCTAAAAGTGGGGTATGCCTGTACTGTGTGTAGAGTGCTCTAGGGAGATTCTTCTTGGGGTATACCGGAGCTCCCAACAGCTGCCCCTTTAAGAATTGTCAGCCTGGTGATGTCACAGAATATAAAAAAGAGCAGACAAAATATAAGACATGCACTAGGATGGGAAAGAAAGGTTTGGGTTTAGAGTTTAGTAAAATCTAGATATACCCTTAAACTGTTACTAAACCCACAACAATAAAATCAATAAAGTAAAGCATGCTTGTTATACTCACTGTGGAGCCTAAGGGGTTAATCCTCTGCATTGTGCAAAAAGGCTGCTTGATCTTGTATGCACAGATCCTCCCCTGCCTGCACTTTCCCCCTGGACAAATATGGATAAGACAGAGCCTTTGCTCAGTTTGGTGTGTATTGCTCAAAAGTTTTTTTTGGGAGAGTGCATGTGATTAGCACAGGGCCAATCAGAACTGTCCAGATAGAGGGTCGGGAGCCATGCAGCCTTATAGAACAGCTCAATGCAGTATGAAAACTCCTACTACAACCTTCACCAGGGCACTGATAGAAATTACAATCACTGCTATGTAGTGCTGTTGAGAAAAGGCATTTATTTGTTTATATTTACTAAAATAATTGAATTTCCGTGTTCTGTGTACTTACTATAGGAGACCAGATATAGTAAATGTGGGAACCTGGGTCTAGTAACACTTTAAAGGTATGCACAAACAACAAATAATTCTGGGTGTTAGCTATTTTTTTTTCCAGCAGCAGTAATGAGATAATCAATACAGAGGAAAAGGAATGCAGCCGGCTTCTCTCCCCTCTTTCGCTGTACTCAAGAGTGGCTCTGTATGAAATCCCCAAGCTCACTCCTGTTCCCCCTCCTTCCTGGCTGAAAGAACATGAACCAATCAGAGCCAGGGAAAGGACTTTCTATGCAGACACTGAGGATTGTGAGAAATGTAGTCCTAAAGGGGCACTGTGCAATACAAGTGAATGGAGGATATTGTAAATATATAAAAAGCAATCAGCGCAAACAGTTGATTAAACTAAAATAAAAATGCAAGCTGAACACTACAGGCTAATCACATCACCTGCAATGGGTATACAAAATAAAGAAGTTAGTACAGCGCAATATGTGTAAAAGAAAGTCCATCCATAAATGTAAAAGAACTACAAGTCCCTGAGCGGAAGATGAGACGCCTCGTCAGCGACGAAGTCCCATAGGACGTAACGCGTACGGGGAGAGGAGCTATCTTGCGGACGTCACCCACTGCCATTTCTGCATCTTTGGAACTTATGTATCTAGTTATATACTGACTTTTCATTTTTATATATACAGTGCGATATTGGAGCCATCACGTTAGGCCATTTTATGGATGGTTTTTAACCACTTGCTTACTGGGCACATATACCCCCCTCCTGCCCAGGTGAAATTTCAGCTTTCGGCACTGCATCGCTTTAACTAACAATTGCGCGGTCGTGCGACGTGGCTCCCAAACAAAATTGACGTCCTTTTTTCCCCACAAGTAGAGCTTTCTTTTGGTGGTATTTGATCGCCTGTGCGGTTTTTATTTTTTGCGCTATAAACAAAAAAGTGAGACAATTTTGAAAAAAATACAATATTTTTTACTTCTTGCTATAATAAATATCCCAATTTAAAAAAAAAAAACATTTTTTTTTCTCAGTTTAGGCCGATACGTATTCTTCTACATATTTTTGGTAAAAAAAAAAAAAAATCGCAATAAGCGACTGGTTTGCGCAAAAGTTATAGCGCTTACAAAATAGGGGACAGAATTATTTTTTTTTAATTATTTTTTTTTACTAGAAATGGCGGCGATCTGCGATTTTTAATGGGACTGCGACGTTATGGCGGACACATCGGACACATTTTTGGCGCCATTCACATTTATACTGCGATCAGTGCTATAAATATGCACTAATTACAGTATAAATGTGACTGACATTGAAGGGGTTAACACTAGGGGGTGAGGAAGGGGTTAAATGTATCCCTGCTTAGTGTTCTAACTGTAGGTGGAGGGGGGTGACTGGGGGGGTGACCGATCTGTGTCTCTATGTACAAGAGACACAGATCCGTCTCCTCTCCAGAGACAGCACCGCTGTCTCTGTGTAAAACGGCAATGAGAGATGATCTCATATGTTTACATATGAGATCCTCTCTCATTGGCCGCACAGATCGCCTCGCGAACGGCCACTCTGATTGGCCGTTCGCGGCGATCTGTAATTGGCTGTGTCCGAGGGACACGGCCAACACAGATTTTCCCCGCAGCGCGCTCTGGAGCGCGCGCGGGGACCGCTCCCTAAGGGGCGGACGTCAATTGACGGCAGTTTGGAGATTGGGATCCGCACTGTAGCCGTCAATTGACGGCAGGCGGATCCCAAGTGGTTAAATAAACCAACAGAGAGCACTTTTCACACTTGCCCTGGATGTTCCGGTTCCACTGCTGAGCTGGTGAATACCATCATCCTATTGTGGATACAAGCATGTTTGACCTTCTGTCTTATTAGGGGTCCACCTTTTCTGGTAAGAGAATTTGTTTGCCGGTGGAAGGCTAGTCACCTGGAATCACCAGTTAATTGGATTTTCCATTCTTTCACAAGGGGTCTCATCTTCCATTCTGGGACTTGTCATTCTTTTACATTTATGGATGGACTTTCTTTTACTCATATTGTTCTGCACTAACTTCTTTATTTTGTAATGGAGAATACTGGGCTGTGGACTCAATACCCAGGATTCCCCATCCACTAAAGGAGGAGAAAGAGACTTTTTGCAGGGAAATCTGTAGCGATTGGGGCAAAACAGTGTGGGTAGCCAACAAGTGCATACGAGTTTTGGGGTCTGCGCCTGAAACTAGAGACAGTGTGGAGCAACCAGTGTGAGCGGACCTGTGCTGTGCTTGCTTATGCCAAGGACAGAACCTGTGAGGACCAGAGCAAGTGACTGAGCCACAGAGAGAGGTGCTGTGCCTTGGAGCCCAAGCTGGGGGAGACCAGTTGTTCTGTGTGCCCACCTCAGTGAGGACCTGATCTTGGGGATCTGATTGTGAGCAGCCGATTGTGAGGACTGAGACTGCTCAGCCAACTGACTGCCAAGCATTTGGGACCAGACATGTTGCATGCCAGTATTTGTGAGTGGAGCTACAGAGTTTTATCTCTTACCACCCAGAGTTAATGCAATAGAGACAGATCCTTACCCAACAGCCGATTAGCCATATTTTTCAAACAGCATTGAGAAGATAGCTGCATGTGTACCACCTTATAGAAGGGCCCCAACAACAGTTGTCTAACCTTGACAATTAGACACCACCAGGGGTACCCCTTTTTCAGTATTGCATACATGTCATCCGCTACTGAGGCCGTATGTGTATAGGGCACTGGGAATGTTGTTTGAGTAGCTAATGCTAAGAATTACAGTACTAATAATTTTTTATGCTATTCATGCTTTCACAGTTGATGCTATTCTTACTGATGCTGTGTGGACTGGCATAATGGGGCTTAGCCGTATGGCATCATAAGTGAGGCTAACCTGCCCGTCAGTTAAACTAACATACTCTATTGTCTTGTTTATTTGTTCTATGCTTTGTATTTGCTTAACCTTCAATAATACATTCATCCAAATAATTCTCCAGATTGTTTGTGGTCCATTTTCTGTGTACTAAAGCAGTAGAATATTAACGCTTAGAGTGGTTGTAAAGGCACAAGGTTTTTACCTTCATGCATTCTATACATGAAAGTAAAAAAAACTTTTGTGTGCAGCAGCCCCCTAATACTTACCTGAGCCCCCTCTCGATCCAGCCATGTCCATGAGAGCCTTGACTCTCCGGTAACTCGCACTCTATATTGGCATTTGACAGCAGCGGGAGCAAATCAGGAGATGGAGGGGGTGGGGCCAAGCTGCGGCTCTGTGTGTGAATGGACACACAGAGCCGCTGCTCTGGAGTGCACCTGCTTGGGTGCCCCCAAAGCAAGCTGCTTGCTGTGGGGGCAACTGGTAGGAGGGAGGCACCAGAACCGCTGGCGTGGGGCCCACAAAGAGGAGGAACCTGAACAGAGCAGGTAAGAGCCGGTTCACACTGGGGTGACTCGTCAGGTGGCTCAGCCGCCTGACGAGTCGCGTCCTATTCTATGCAATAGAACCGTTCTAATAGGAGCAATGCAAGTCGCTCCGACTTAGAAAAAGGTTCTTGCATGACTTCGGGGGCGGCTCGGGGCGATTTGCAATGACTTCTTTACAGAAGTCATTTTGCTAATCGCCTCTGAAGTTGTCTTCAGGACGACTTGCAGAGTCGCCCCCGAAGTCGTGCCGCCGCAGTGTGAACCGGCTCTTAGTCTAACATGTTTGTTATTTTGTAAAAAAAGAAGAAAAAAAGAAAAACAAGACTTTAATACTGCTTTAGACTGCATTCACACCTGAGCGTCGGTCGTTCTGCGTTTTTTTCGGTGTTTTTTTCCGGCGTTTTGTCGCGCGTATTCATGCTTATTTGCACGTTTGCATACAGCGTTGTCCGACGTTTTTGTACTTTGACGTTTTTTATTTTAGCCAATAGGAAAAACTATCATCTTTTCATCACTTGTTGCTATGTTGGTAGATTTTAATCTTCTGCATGGGCGACAAGTTCTATTGATTAAAGCGACGAAACGCCCGTTGTCGTGCAAGTCGCTTGAATCGAGCGTTTCCATTACTTTCTATGGGAAATGGAAACGCTCAAATGCGCCCAAACCGCCCGATACGCGCGACAAAAAAGGGTCCGGAACTTTTTTTGGCTACAGGCGATGGGCGTCAGGCGCATCAGCGTTCAGATGTGAACCATCCCCATAGACTTTCATGTATTTTGGTCCCTCTGGCGTTTGTGAGCGTCGCGCTACAGGCGACAAAACGCCTAGGTGTGAATGGGCTCTTAAGTTACACAGGTGTGAGTAACTTATGTCCGGGTGTGTTGGTGGGGATCAAGCAAGTTTATTGAGTCATGCCAGAACAGAGGACCCATCATATCTAGCAGCTCTTTTGGGGGCACTACAAGAGATATAATTAGTTCTGATGTTATATAGAAGACATTTTGTTTAGGGCAGAGTTCTTCTTAACTGTAATTTTAATTGTTTTATTTAGGTTATAGGTACTGTATTTACTTTTTTACCCAGAAAATAGAGGGTAAACTGTGCCTGCATGTTATACGCAAGGGGTTGTGGAACGTTTTTTCCCACAAAACTTTCCTCTTAAAGTTAGGGTGCGTGTTATACGCCGATAAATACGGTAGTTATTGACCAACGTGCAATTACCAGCTGAGTAAATATAAACTAAGTAAATAAATGTTTTAGGATGGAGGCTTGAAAATCATTTCCAGGTGCACAGGAAGAAAAGCTATTAATTCTTATGGAAAATTCCATTAAACATGTTTGTAGGATTAACAGATATGTTTAGGTATATGTTTAATGCCACAAACTCCCCTACTGAGGACTCTGACACCCCCAACACAGAGCTAAGCCCATGTACAGTAAGCAACATCAATGAGTAATTATGTTGTCGTAGTTAGGTAGCACAGAGCAGCAGAGTGCCATATATTTTTTCAGGTGTTAATATTTCCTTTTCATGAATATGTAATAGCAGAAACGGCTTCCAAGAAAACCATATAAGTCTGCTTTAACTACTAGAAATACATGCAGTGTTTGGCTGATAGGCCACTGTGTGGTGTGCTGGAGTCTCCGTCTAACTTACAGCTATTAACCTAAAGCAATTGCAGTGACTTCATGGGTTTTCCTTGTTCCTCTGAAAGGCTCTTTAATAGCTCAATGTTTATGTTGCAATAAATTAACTATATTATTTAATACCAGGGAACATGTGCACATATAACCTCCACACCACACATTGTTGAGTAATATGTGCTTGTACAGCCGCGTCCTATTTAAAGAACAGCTCAGTCATTAGAATACATAAGTAAATATCAGCAATACAAGGTTAAAGCTGCAGACTCGATTACTGCAACTGTCAACATACGACTTTTCTATGGAATGGGAGTGCTTATCTCAAAAGGAAAATATTGGTTCATAGCTTTGTTACATAAAACTGCGCTAGCCATCAATCTTGTCCTCCTGTGATTCCAGAATCATGCAAGTGGAAAGATCTTAACATTATAACAGATATTAAAGTGGTTGTTAACCCTTTTTTACAACCTTATGCTACAGGTAAGCCTATATTAAGGCTTACCTGTAGCTAACCAGGATATCTCCTAAACCTGTACAGTTTAAGAGATATCCCTTGTCCCCTGCATGTGCCGATGTCCTCTGCACATACGCACTGGGGCAAACTGAAGCAATGGCACCTATGTGCCGTTGCTGCAGTCTCTGTGCTGTTACCGGCGGCTCCCGCGTGCATGAGCGGGAGTGACGTCATCGCGGCTCCGGCCAATCACAGCGTCGGAAGCCGCGATACCCGAAAGTAACTCCGGGACAACATGTTGGCGGCCGAGGTGCAGACGAGGAGCGCTTTGAGGGCTTCGATCTGAGGTAAGTAATGCATAATGAGCTAGTATGCAATGCTATGTTTTTTTTGTTTTTTTTCTTCCTCTTTACTTCCATTTTGCTGGTCAATGACCGGGCCACTTTTTGTGATTCGGCACTGCGTCGCTTTAACTGACAATTGCGCGGTAGTGCAACGTGGCTCCCAAACAAAATTGACGTCCTTTTTTTCCCACAAATAGAGCTTTCTTTTGTTGGTATTTGATCACCTCTGCGTTTTTATTTTTTGCGCTATAAACAAAAATAGAGCGACAATTTTGAAAAAAATTCTATATTTTTTACTTTTTGCTATAATAAACATCCCCCAAAAATATATAAAAAAATAGTTTTCCTCAGTTTAGGCCGATACATATTCTTCTACATATTTTTGGTAAAAAAAATTTAATAAGCACTTATTGATCAGTTTGCGCAAAAGTTATAGCGTCTACAAAATAGGGGATAGTTTTATGGCATTTTTATTAATACTTTTTTTTACTAGTAATGGCGGCGATCAGCGATTTTTATTGTGACTGCGACATTATGGCGGACACATTTGACACATTTTTGGGACCATTGTCATTTTTACAACGATCAGTGCTATAAAAATGCATTGATTACTGTGAAACTGACACTGCCAGTGAAGGGGTTAACCACTAGGTGGCGCTGAAGGGGTTAAGTGTGCCTATTTAATTTGTTCATAAATGACTTGGAGGATGGGGTAAACAGTTCAATCTCTGTATTTGCAGACAATACTAAGCTAAGCCAGGAAATAACTTCTTCGCAGGATGTGGAAACCTTGCAAAAAGATCTGAAGAAATTAATGGGGTGGGCAACTACATGGCAAACATTTAAAATAATGCATTTGGGTGGCAAAAATATGAATGCAATCTATACACTGGGGGAGAACCTCTGGGGGAATCTAGGATGGAAAAGGACCTGGGGGTCCTAATAGATGATAGGCTCAGCAATGACATGCAATGCCAAGCTGCTGCTAACAAAGCAAACAGAATATTGGCATGCATTAAAAACTGAGATAAAATGATAATTCTCCCACTCTACACGACTCTGGTCCGGCCGCACCTAGAGTATGCTGTCCAGTTCTGGGCACCAGGCTTTCAGGTTTCTCGTCAGGAAATCTGGCCAGAATCTCTTTTTTCTGGTCGAGATTCTTGTCGGCCTGTTTCCCGACGAGAAACCCGAGAGTGTTTATACTTACTTGTCGCCAGTGTATTCCTAGCCAGTGTTTATATGTGTACTGTAAGGGATGTGCTGGTTTTTGTGCAGGTGAACAAAAAATGGCACATCCCTGCTGACAGGACAGAGCTTTGTATTGTTTACATACTGTACACAGAGCTCTGTCATGTCTTCCTCCTCGCCGATCAAAGGGTGTTCTAATCAAAGCACAGTCAGGACGCAGGAGGTGTGCGCGTGTGCCCCCTACCCAGAAAAGCAGAATTACATACAGTATATATACGTGATTCCGTGCAGCGCCTGCCGGCACTGTAGTAGTAAGCTACAGTGTGCGGTCGGCAAGAGGTTAGTTTTTTTAAACTATCAATGCTCTTTTCTTCTAATTTTAGTGACCACATGTTTTGTGAAACTCCCTTCCACAAAAATGTTTTATCCCTATTGTGGGGTCACCAGTATGGTATCTGTAAATTGAAATCATATCTCCTCTCAAGCGTCTCTTCTCCAGAGAGAATAATTTCAGTACTCACAACCTTTAGGCCCTGTACACACGGGCAAGAATCTCGTCAGGCAAAAAACGTTGTTTTCCCTGACGAGATTCTTGGCAAGAAACTCTTGCCGCCCGAGTGTACAGACTTTCGTTTCAAAAGAACGGCGGTTCTCTTGAAAGGAAAGAACACAGTGACGTCATTGCGCACGACGAGCATGCGCTCGTCACATTTGATGCCATCGCCGCCATCTTGCTTTACCCTGCCTATGCCGTGGAAGCTACCGCGCATTCGTCAAAGTCATTTCGAGCATGCACGGGTTTCCACGGCGACAGGTAAGTATACACACTCTCAGGTTTCTCGGCGGGAAACAGGCCGACAAGAATCTCGACGAGAAAAAAGAGATTCTGGCCAGATTTCCTGACGAGAAACCTGAAAGCCTTGGCTTTGTTGCCCTTCTTTGTACTCTCTCCATTTCCATTAGATCCTTCCTGAGGACTGGTGCCCAGAACTGGACAGCATACTTTAGGTGCGGCCAGACCAGAGTCGTGTAGAGTGGGAGAATTATCATTTGATCTCAGTTTTTAATGCATGCCAATATTCTGTTTGCTTTGTTAGCAGCAGCTTGGCATTGCATGTCATTGCTGAGCCTATCATCTATTAGGACCCCCAGGTCCTTTTCCATCCTAGATTCCCCCAGAGGTTCTCCCCCAGTGTATAGATTGCATTCATATTTTTGCCACCCAAATGCATTGTTTTAAATTTTTGCCATGTAGTTGCCCAACCCATTAATTTCTTCAGATCTTTTTGCAAGGTTTCCACATCCTGCGAAGAAGTTATTTCCCAGCTTAGCTTAGTATTGTCTGCAAATACAGAGATTGAACTGTTTACCCCATCCTCCAAGTCATTTATGAACAAATTAAATAGGATTGGTCACAGGCACAGAACCCTGGAAGACCATGCCAACGGACCGTATTTTGTACAGTAAATGTTTATGGGGAACTGTATCAAATGCTTTTGCAAAATCCAGATACACCATGTCTACGGGCCTTCCTTTATCTAGATGGCAACTCACCTCCTCATAGAAGGTTAATAGATTGGTTTGGTAAGAACGATTCTTCATATATCCATGCTGATTACTGCTAATGATACAGTTCTCATTACTAAAATATTGTATATAGTTCCTTATCATCCCCCTTAAGAGCTTACATACTATTGATGTTAGGCTAACTGTTCTGTAATTACCAGGGATGTATTTCGGGCCCTTTTTAAATACTGGTGCTACATTGGCTTTTCTCCAATCAACTGGTACAATTCCAGTCAGTAAAAATTAGGAACAATGGTCTGGCAATTACTTGACTGAGTTCCCTAAGTACCCTCGGATGCAAGCCACCTGGTCCTGGTGATTTATTAATGTTAAGTTTCCCAAGTCTAATATTAATTCTGTTCTCTGTTAACCATAGAGGTGCTTCCTGTGATGTGTCATGAGGATAAACACTGCAGTTTTGTTTACTAAAGCCCCCCGATTCCTTCGTGAAGACTGTGGACAAGAATAAATTCAATACCTTTTCTATTTCTCCATCCTTTGTAACCAGATGTCCTTCCTCAATCTTTATGGGGCCAATGTGGTCTGCCCTCCTTTTTTTACTGTTTACATACTTGTTTTTGCTCTCCTATGCTATGTGTATTTTGTGTTCTACCTTAGCTGCCTTAATTGCACCCTTACATTTCTTGTTGCATTCTTTATAAAATTCTTGGGCTGTCTTGCATGAACTGCACGTTTGAGATCTCCCCAGAGTGGCTCAATGATATTGAGGTCAGGAGACTGAGATGGCCACTCCAGAACCTTCACTTTATTCTGCTGTTGCCAATGACTGGTCGACTTGGCCTTGTGTTTTGGATCATGTCATGTTGGAATATCCAAGTACGTCCCATGTGCAGCTTCCAGGCTGATAAATGCAAATGTTCCTCCAGTATTTTTTGATAACATACTGCATTCATCTTGTCAACAATTTTTACCAAATTTCCTGTGCTTTTATAGCTCACACATCCCCAAAAAATCTGCGATCTGCTGCCATACCTTTCACCATAGGCCTTGTTGACTCCTCTTCAACCGAGCATTTATGGTTGTGGCAAAAAAGCAAAATTTTGGTCTCATCACTCCAAATTACTTTGTGCCAGAAGGTTTGAGGCTTGTCTCTGTGCTGTTTGGCGTATTAAAAGTGGGATACTGTGTGGCATTTGCGTAGTAATGGCTTTCTTGCGTAGTAATGGCGACTCAATCATGCAGCCCATCTTTCTTCAAGTGCCTCCTTATTGTGCATCTTGAAACAGCCACGCCACATGTTTTCAGAGAGTCCTGTATTTCACCTGAAGTCATTTGTGGGTTTTTCTTTGCATCCCAAAAATTTTAGTTGGTCTACCTGACCGTGCTTTGGTTTCAACAGAACCCTTCATTTTCCACTTCTTGATTAGCGTTTAAACACTGTTGATTGTCATTCTCAATTCCTTGGGTATCTTTTTATAGCCCTTTCCTGTTTTATATATAGTTCAAATACCTTTTCCTGCAGATCCTTTGACAATTATTTTGCTTTCCCCAGGGGCGTACCAATAGGGTGGCGGCGGGGGCGGTCCGCCCCAGGTACCACACATTGAAGGGGTGTCAGTGGCCGAGTGACTTCACTATGTGGGGTGCACTCCATACCCAAGTCGGGTGATACTGTCTAATCATCCCAAGGCATCCCTGCTGGGTCTGGCTGCTCCATTTCCCTTTAGGTGTTTTTTAGAACACCCCCATCGCCGCGGCCGCAATGGACTAGTCCAGATCGTCCACTCGTTTTATTGACTGAATTCCCTCCTGCTAGCTCCGCCCTCCACCCACCACTGCGGCCCCAGCCTGTGTCTGTCATGTCTCTCCGCTGGGGCGGCTCGGCTGCTGCTTTCACATACAGACACAGGCAGTGAGGCAGGATCAGGAATCGAATCCATCTGGACCTCCCAAGTTACTACCTAGCAGAGGCTGAGTCTGAGAGCCTGAGGGTGGACAACAGTGGTGAGGGGGGGGGGTGTTGTATGAAGAAGAGCCTGGAGGAGTGTGTCTGCCTGCTCTGCCACCCTGTGTGTGCTGACCTGATTTGGGGGGGACCCCCCTGCCATGTGTACAACTAGCACTGTATGTAGCTGACTTGATTTAGGGGGGGGTGATTGATGTGCCTACCACCCCCTGCCATGTGCACAACTAGCACTGTATGTAGCTGACTTGATTGAGGGGGGTGATGTGTCCACCACCCCCTGCCATGTGTACAACTAGCACTGTATGTAGCTGACTTTATTTAGGGGGGGGGGTTGATTGATGTGTCCACCACCCCCTGCCATGTGCACAACTAGCACTGTATGTAGCTGACTTGATTTGGGGGGGGGGGGGTGATTGCTGTGTCTGCCACCCCCTGCCATGTGTACTAGCACTGTATGTAGCTGACCTGATTGGGGGGGGGGGTGATTGCTGTGTCTGCCACCCCCTGCCATGTGTACTAGCACTGTATGTAGCTGACCTGATTTGGGGGGGGGGTGATTGCTGTGTCCGCCACCCCCTGCCATGTGTACTAGCACTGTATGTAGCTGACCTGATTTGGGGGGGGGGGGTGATTGCTGTGTCCGCCACCCCCTGCCATGTGCACAACTAGCACTGTATGTAGCTGACTTGATTTGGGGGGGGGGTGATTGCTGTGTCTGCCACCCCCTGCCATGTGTACTAGCACTGTATGTAGCTGACCTGATTGGGGGGGGGGGTGATTGCTGTGTCTGCCACCCCCTGCCATGTGTACTAGCACTGTATGTAGCTGACCTGATTTGGGGGGGGGGGTGATTGCTGTGTCCGCCACCCCCTGCCATGTGTACTAGCACTGTATGTAGCTGACCTGATTTGGGGGGGGGGGTGATTGCTGTGTCCGCCACCCCCTGCCATGTGTACTAGCACTGTATGTAGCTGACCTGATTTGGGGGGGGGGGTGATTGCTGTGTCCGCCACCCCCTGCCATGTGTACTAGCACTGTATGTAGCTGACCTGATTGGGGGGGGGGGGGGTGATTGCTGTGTCTGCCACCCCCTGCCATGTGTACTAGCACTGTATGTAGCTGACCTGATTTGGGGGGGGGGGGTGATTGCTGTGTCCGCCACCCCCTGCCATGTGTACTAGCACTGTATGTAGCTGACCTGATTTGGGGGGGGGGGTGATTGCTGTGTCCGCCACCCCCTGCCATGTGTACTAGCACTGTACTGTATGTAGCTGACCTGATTTGGGGAGGTGATTGCTGTGTCCACCACCCCCTGCCATGTGTACTAGCACTGTATGTAGCTGACCTGATTTGGGGGGGTGATTGCTGTGTCCGCCACCCCCTGCCATGTGTACTAGCACTGTATGTAGCTGACCTGATTTGGGGAGGTGATTGCTGTGTCCGCCACCCCCTGCCATGTGTACTAGCACTGTATGTAGCTGACCTGATTTGGGGGGGTGATTGCTGTGTCCGCCACCCCCTGCCATGTGTACTAGCACTGTATGTAGCTGACCTGATTTGGGGAGGTGATTGCTGTGTCCGCCACCCCCTGCCATGTGTACTAGCACTGTATGTAGCTGACCTGATTTGGGGAGGTGATTGCTGTGTCCGCCACCCCCTGCCATGTGTACTAGCACTGTACTGTATGTAGCTGACCTGATTTGGGGAGGTGATTGCTGTGTCCACCACCCCCTGCCATGTGTACTAGCACTGTATGTAGCTGACCTGATTTGGGGGGGTGATTGCTGTGTCCGCCACCCCCTGCCATGTGTACTAGCACTGTATGTAGCTGACCTGATTTGGGGAGGTGATTGCTGTGTCCGCCACCCCCTGCCATGTGTACTAGCACTGTATGTAGCTGACCTGATTTGGGGGGGTGATTGCTGTGTCCGCCACCCCCTGCCATGTGTACTAGCACTGTATGTAGCTGACCTGATTTGGGGAGGTGATTGCTGTGTCCGCCACCCCCTGCCATGTGTACTAGCACTGTATGTAGCTGACCTGATTTGGGGAGGTGATTGCTGTGTCCGCCCCCCCCTGCCATGTGTACTAGCACTGTATGTAGCTGACCTGATTTGGGGAGGTGATTGCTGTGTCCGCCACCCCCTGCCATATGTACTAGCACTGTATGTAGCTGACCTGATTTGGGGAGGTGATTGCTGTGTCCGCCACCCCCTGCCATGTGTACTAGCACTGTATGTAGCTGACCTGATTTGGGGAGGTGATTGCTGTGTCCGCCACCCCCTGCCATGTGTACTAGCACTGTATGTAGCTGACCTGATTTGGGGAGGTGATTGCTGTGTCCGCCACCCCCTGCCATGTGTACTAGCACTGTATGTAGCTGACCTGATTTGGGGAGGTGATTGCTGTGTCCGCCACCCCCTGCCATGTGTACTAGCACTGTATGTAGCTGACCTGATTTGGGGGGGTGATTGCTGTGTCCGCCACCCCCTGCCATATGTACTAGCACTGTATGTAGCTGCCCCAGGGCTGTCTTAATGAGAGGGCACACTGGGCACTGCCCAGGGGCCCCAGTTGCATGGGGGCCCCTGCTCTTTCCCCAAAGCAGCTGTTCCTTGGGTCCCGGGCTGCCCCTCTACATCCCAGATATCCCTCCAGCACTCTGACCCTAGATATCCCCTACCTCCTACCTACTTGATGTCTGTTTACCTGCATTGTCTCTATTGTAGGGGCCCCAGAGCATTGCTTTGCCCAGGGGCCCATGATGCTATTAAGACGGCCCTGATTTGGGGGGGGGTGTGATTCCTGTGTCCGCCACCCCCTGCCATGTGTATAGTGTAACACTGTAGCTGACCTGATTTGGAGGGTTGCAGAATGTAGGCATATGCGATTTACAGTGTGCAGAATGTAGACACGTGCAATTTACAGTGTGCAGAATCCAGGCGTTTGCTATGCTATGGTTTTGTTTAAAAAAAAAGCAGTATTATCTGTTCAGTAAATGTTATAAATAATTGAAATAGGTTTAAGTAAGTTAATAACTTTATTTTCCAATGTTTTTTTTTTAAAGTTTTTTAAAGTTTACAAATTTGTGCAATAAATGTTTTTGAAAACATGAAAAAAAATTGTGGGTGTTTTTCCAGGTAAACGTTGGGGGGGGGGGGGGTGCCAGATGTAGGATCCGCCCCGGGTGCCAAATGCTCTAGGTACGCCCCTGGCTTTCCCCATGACTCAGAATCCAAAAACTTCAGTGCAGCACTGGATGAAATATGCAAGGGTCTGTCAGGAGTCCAGAAATGCATTGACCTTGTATACACACACACACTAATTACAAGCAAAAAGATCACAGGTGAGGATGGTTACCTTTAATAGTCATTCAATCCCCTTTGTGTCAACTTGTGTGCATGTTAAATCTCCAGGGTATGTAAACATTTGATCAGGGTCATTTGGGTAGTTTTTGTTGCCATTATGATTTAAGAAATCATAAATTCTGCCAGGGTATGTAAACTTAGCTGTATGTGTGCAGCGATATGGACATTTGATACATCCTTTGAAGAATGTAGAGTTGTGATAATCTCGTTGAGCTAGATAAAGAGATAGTAGGTGTGTGTTGTAGGATACATTTCCACTGCTTAGCAGAGATTTCTCCCAAATCATTTTCCCATTTTGCCTTACAGACAAGGGGGTATGGGTCCAAATGAGCATTAAGTAAACGGAGATAAACATATGAAATATTACCCGCTTGGAGGTTGCATTATGTGTCAACTGGTTTATAGAACAATAGTAGACATCGTCTTTGTTGGGTATGGAATGCATGCAGGGGTAGACTGACAACTCATGGGGCCCCCAGGCAATAGGAGAATATGGGGCCCCTGGGCAATAGGAGATTATGGGGCCCCTAAGCAATAGGAGACACAGTATACATACACACAGAATACACATACACACTGAAAAGGTACTGGAGAGGCGGGGCAGCTATACTCTTGGGTTTTTTTAGACCAAAAGGATGTCAGTAAGGGACATTTCAGGGACAAATGTAAAAAAACACAGGCCCAGATTCAGGTAGAATTTGCCCCTTTCTTACAGAGGCACAGGGCAGCGTTTTTGCCCTGCGCCCCCGCAAATTTACTGCGCTACCCGCGATTCACGGAGCAGCAGCTCCGTAAATTGCGGGGGCGCTGTGTAAACTTGCCCTGCGTAAGGGCGCCTAATGTAAATGATCCCGTGGGGGGCGGGAATCAATTAAATTAGGCGCGCTCCCGCGTAGAGCGCATGCTCTGTCGGGAAACTTTCCCGACGTGCATTGCGGCAAATGACGTCGCAAGGACGTCATTTGCTTCAAAGTGAACGTGAATGGCGTCCAGCGCCATTCACGAATCACTTACGCAAATTACGAATTACGAATTACTTACGCAACGCGGGAACGACGGGTATCCTATAGCATTGGCTGCGCCTGCTATTAGGATGTGCAACCTTACGCGAAACCCGACGTACGCAAACTACGTAATTTGCGTACGCAGGGCTCGCGCAACGTTGTGAATCGGTGTTAGTATGCAATTTGCATACTATACACTGAGCACAATGGGAGCGCCCCCTAGTGGTCATCGCTAGAATGCAGCCTAAGATATGCGTGGCATAAGAGCCTTATGCCACGCAGATTTTAGGCTGCAGTCGGCGTAACAAGCTCTCTGAATCAGGAGAACTTGTTACGCCTGGGCAACTAAGCAATTGCGCTGCTTAACTATGGTTACGCAGGCGCAATTGCTCTCTGAATCTGGGCCACATATTTTTACATACTGTCCCTGGTTTTACTGAGGCCCTAGTGGCATGAGGCCCTCGGGCAGTGCCTGAGTGCCTGTATGGTCAGTCTGCCCCTGAATGTATGGCATTATTGGAAAAAATAACTTCTTGGGATATGGTATTTTTCCTGTTATTGTGGAATTGATATTAACATATTTTTAGAGCACACTTGAAAAAAAATAATAATACCTCTAGATTTACATAGATTAAAAGTTCCCAGCTTTGAGATTTCAGGTAAAGAAATGGATGTAGGTATTCATATTGGCGCATTTTGTAATATTTAAAGTAGCTGGGGCAGCCAAATCATTTTATGTCATACGAGGGATGAGGGAATGGTTAAAATGTCAGAAAAATATGATAATGTTTAGGAATGACTCCTGTTAGGGGTGCAGGATTTTTAGAAGAAGTCCATACCTGGGTAATTACCACAGGGAGTGTATCTGGCACAGGGAAGGCAGCACGCTGAAGGGTAGAAGAACCTCTGGGAAGAATACAAGAAAGACAAGCAGCGCCAATCTAAGTGCAGCAGTAATTACAAATTGTTTTATTTGATAGTAATGCACTCACTCAGAACAGGATAAAAGTAGGCACATCTTTGTAAATGTCAGATGGACAGCAGGGATCCAAAACGATCATCCAGGCAACGCTTTGGTGTCTTGCTCGGCGGCACCAGTGGTTTCCGGTGTCCCCGGGCTAGAGCATACAAGGCGCAGGAGGAAGCCGTCACTCGGGAGGTCCCTGGTCTCAGCAGGAGGAAGCTATGATGTGCATGTGTTCAGAGCATGCATGCTCCTTCATAAGGCATAGCTGTCAGCCATCTTAGGTGTGGTATATAGGGCTGGCTGGACAGGCGGGCCAATCAGATCACGGGACCGTCCCCATCATTAATCATACACACCAGGGAAGCCGAGGGGTGGGGACAGGGCGTGTTTTTTTTTATTTTTTTCAAAGCATTTGGATTTTTATATATGTATATGAGTGAGTGAGTAACTTATATAGCGCTACAAATGCAAACTAAATCGCCTCAAGGCGCTTGCATCCAGTCCTGATACTTTAGAAGAGGTGGGTCTTACGTTTTTTCTGGAAGGCCTGATGGTTTTCTTGCTTGCAGATGTCTGTGGGTAGACCGTTCCATAGCCGTGGTCCTTGGACTGCAAATCTTTGTTCTCCTTTAGATTTGTAGCGGGTCTTGGGGGAGTGGAGGAGGTTTTGGTTAGTTGGTTAGTTGACCGGAGGGCGCGACTAGGGTTTTAGTGTTTTATTTTCTTGCATAGGTATTGAGGAACGTTTCCTTG